>NC_045426.1:308906164-309211373 GCF_902635505.1 Sarcophilus harrisii
CTGTAAGGATCCACAGCATCCAAAAGTATTAAACAAAATGGATTTTTGGTTTCCACCTTTAATACCTCCAAGGTTAACTCTCTATTCAATTATACTATATCCCCAACAAAGCAAGGAAAAGGAGAAAGTTTACACTGGTACTACTGATGTTGCTTAAAGTCTGAAGCTGTGCAACCTAATCATCTTCCCTTCCTATCTTCCTTCTCTATGGGATAGAAAGCACTGTGTACTTTAGATAAGATATCCTGAAGCAACTCATCATGGTCAACAGCAAATGGATTGCTAGAGCTCAGTGCATCATGCCAACAAGAAGAATTCATACTTACATGGTATTCTTTTTTTTTTCTGTTTCATAATTTTTTTCTTTTTCTTTTTTTTTAATTATAATAACTTTTTATTGACAGAACCCATGCCAGGGAATTTTTTTTTACAACATTATCCCTTGCACTCACTTCTGTTCCAATTTTTCCCTCCCACCTTCCACTCCCCCCTAGATGGCAAGCAGTCCTATATATGTTGAATATGTCCTAGTATATCCTAGATACAATGTATGTGCAGATCCAAACAGTTCTCTTGTTGCACAGGGAGAATTGATTCAGAAGGTAAAAATAACCTGGAAGAAAAACAAAAATGCAAACAGTTTACATTCATTTCCCAGTGTTTTTCTTTGGGTGTACTCTCCGTCCATCATTGATCAATTGAAACTGAATTAGGTCTCTTTGTCAAAGAAATCCACTTCCATCAGATTACATCTTCATACAGTATCATTGTTGATGTATATAATGATCTCTTGGTTCTGCTCATTTCACTTAGCATCAGTTCCTGTAATTCTCTCCAAGCTTCTCTGTATTCATCTTACTGGTCATTTCTTACAGAACAATAATATTCCATAACATTCTATACCACATTACCCAACCATTCTCAATTGTGGGCATCCACTCAGTTTGGCTTAAGCCACTCAAACAGGGCTGCACAAACATTTGGCAATACTAGTCCCTTTCCTTCTTTAGTATTCCTTGGGGTATAAGCCAGTAGTAGCACTGCTGGGTCAAAGGTATGCACAGTTTAATAACTTTTGGGCATAATTCTAGATTGCTCTCCAGAATGGTTGGATTCATTCACAACCCAAACAATGTATCAGTGTCCAGTTTTCCCATTCCCTCCAAATCATTATTTTTTCCTGTCATTTTAGCCAGTCTGCAGGGTGTATAGTTATCTCAGAATTGTTTTAATTTGCATTTGATTAATAATGATTTGTAACACTCTTTCATATAGTGGTAATAGTTTCAATTTCACATCTGAAAATTGTTTTTCATATCCTTTGACCATTTGTCAATAGAATGGTTTGGTTTCTTATAAAGTAAGTCATTTCCTATATTTTGGAAATGAGGCCTTTAGAACCTTCAACTGTGAAGATGTTTTTCCCAGTTTGTTGCTTCCTTCTAATCTTTGTTTATTAGTTTTGTTTGTCAGAAACTTTTTAATTTGATGTAATCAAATTTTCTATTTTGTGATAATATGGTCTCTGGTTCGTCTTTGGTTAAATTTCTTCCTCCTCCACAAGTCTGAGGATAAACTATCTTATGTTCCTCAATTTTTTATAATCTAGTTCTTTATGTTTAAATCTGGACCCATTTTGATCTTTTTGATATACGGTGTTATGTGGGTCCATGCCTAACTTCTGCCATACTAGTTTCAGTTATCAGCAGTTTTTTGTCAATATGATTCTTATCCCAAAGTTAGGATCTTTAGGTTTGTCAAACACCAGATTGCTATAGTTGACTATTCTGTCTTGTGAACCTAACCTGTTCCTGATCAACTAATCTTGTTTTTACCAATACAAATGGTTTTGGTGACTGCTGCTTATAATATAGTTTTAGATCAAGTAAGCTCGGCCACCTTCATTTGATTTTTTTTTCATTAATTCTTTTGAGATTCTCGACCTTTTATTATTCCATATGAATTTTGTTGTTTTTTTTCTAGATCATTTAAATATTTTCTTGGAAGTTGATTGGTATAGACTAAATAGATTAGTTTAGGGGTATTGTCATCTTTATTATATTCGCTTGGCCTATCCAGGAGCACTTAATATTTTTCAATTATTTAAGTCTGACTTTATTTGTGTGGAAAGTTTTGTAATTTGCTCATATAATTCTGACTTTCCTTGTAGATAGATTCCCAAATATTTTATGCTGTTGACAGTTATTTTGAATTGGGAATTTCTTTTGTATCTCTTGCTCTTAGATTTTGTTGGTGATGTATAAAAATGTGAGGATTTTGAGGATTATTTTATAGCCTGCAATTTTTAAAGTTATGAATTATTTCAATAGCTTTTAGTAGAATCTCTGGGGTTCTCTATATAATATATCATCTGCAAAGAGTGATGGTTTGGTTTTCCTATTGCCTATTCTGATTCCTTTAATTCTCTTCGACCTTTTGCCGAGGCTAGTGTTTCTATCAATATTGAATAATAATTCATATTAGGGGCAACCTTGTTCACTCATTTACTGGGAAGGTTCAGTTTTTTCCATTGCATATGATGCTTGATGGTTTAAATATATGTCCTGACTATTTTTAAGAAAAGTCCATTTTATTCCTATATCTCAAGTGTTTTTATTAGGAATGGATGTTGGATTTTATTAAATGCTTTTCCTGCATCTATTGGAGATGATTATGTTTTTGTTAGTTTGGTTATTGATATAGTTAATTATGCTAATAGTTTTCTAATATTGAACCAGCCCTGATTCTTGGTATAATACTTGGTCATAGTGTATTATCCTGGGGATGATTTTCTGTAATCTTTGCTAATATTTTATTTAAGATTTTAGCATCTATTCATTAGGGAGATTGGTCTATAATTTTTTCTTTGTTTTAGCCTATCTGGTTTAGGTATCAGTTACCATTCTGTGTCGTAAAAGGGTTTGGTAGGACTCTTCAATCTAGTTTTTCAAATAGTTTATATAGCATTGGGGTTAATTGTTCTTTAAATGTTTGGTAGAATTCACTGTACATCCATCTGGTCCTGGGATTTTTTCTTAGGGAGTTGTCAATAGCTTGTTCTGTTTTTTTCTAAGATGGGACTGTTTAGGATACTTACTTCTTCCTCTTGTTAGTCTAGAAGATATATTTTTTAGGTATTTTTCCATTTCATTTAGTTGTCAAATTTATTGCCATAAAGTTGGGCAAAGTAATTCTAATTATTGCTCTAATTTCTCTTCATTTGTGGCAAGTTCACCTTTTCATTTTTTAGACTTAACAATTTGATTTTCCTTTTCCTTTTTTAATCAGATTTACTAAGGGTTTGTCTATTTTGTTGGTTTTCATAGAACCAACTTTAGTTTAGTAATTAATTCAATAGTTTTTTTTCCAGTTTTATTGATTCTCCTTTTAATTTTAAATTTCAAGTTTAATGTTTGACTGGGGTTTTAATTTGTTTTTCTAGCATTTTTAGTTTAAGCCATTGTTGATTCTCTTTTCTTTTTATGCAAGAAGGCCTCTAGAGATATAAATTTCCCTATTACCCTTTTGGCATCATACTTTTGGTATGATGTCTCATTATTGTCATTTTCTTGGTGAAGTTAATTATGTTTTGATTTGGTTGTTTCCCAATCATTCTTTAGTATGAGATTATTTGTTCAATTATTTTTGGTTCTACTTTTCCTGGCTTTTGTTGAGTGTAATTTTATTGCATCATGGTCTGAAAAGGATCATTCTTATTTCTGCCTTTGCATTTAGATTTTGAGGTTTTATGTCCTAATTATGGCTATTTTTGTATAGGTTCCATGAACTGCGAAAGAAAGTGTACTCCTTTCTGTCTCCATTTTGTTTCTCAAGTTATTATATCTAATTTTTCTAGTATTCTTTGACCTGTTTGACTTCTTTCTTATTTATTTGTGGTTTTGTTTATCTAATTCTGAGAATGCAAGGTTGAGATCTCCACTATTATGTTTTGTGTCTATTTCTTCTTGGGTTCTCTTGTTTTCTTTTAAATTTAGATAATAACCACTTGGTGCATATATTTTTATTGATATTGCTTCATTATCTATGCTACCTTTGGCAAGAATGTCCTTCTTTTCTTTTAATTAGATCAATTTTTTGTTTTTGATCTGGATCAGGATTGGCTATCCTTTTTTTTGACTTCACCTGAAGGATGTATTTTGCTCAACCTTTTACCTTTGCTCTCCATGTATCTCCTGCTTAGGTGTGTTTCCTATAAACAACATGTTGTAGATTTGCTTTAATCCATTCTGCTAACTGGCTTCTTCTTTTGGGTGAGTTTACCCGTTACATTTTGTTGTACCAATTCTGTATTACTTGCCATCTTGTTAATCCCTGTTTATGCTTTTCTCCTTTTTCCCCCTACCCCTTCCTGGTATTAAACTTGTGGACCTTCTTCTCACAGCCTCCTTTTAGTATCCTCCTCCACCTTAGGTTCCCCCTATCTTTTCCTTTCCTTCACGTTTCTGTTGCCCTTATGTGGCTTATTCCTTCCTTTTCACTTTTCCTTTCTCCTTTTCAATGGGATGGGAATTTCAATAAATTGAATATGTCTAAGATTTTTCTCTTAAGGCCAATTCGATGGGTAAAATCCCACTATATTCATCCCTCATCTTTCTCTCAGATAATGGGTTTTTGCCTCTTTGGGATGATCAGTTACCTTTTTCTGGTACAATGCCCTTTACCATTCTAGGGGTCAATACTTATATTTAAGAGAAATTAGTTCCAAGATTTCTTTTAATCTTTTAAGTTTCCGAGTTCTATATTTGTAGATCAAACTTTTGAGTTCTGGTTTTCACAAAATAGTGAAATTCTTATTTTGTTGAATGACCATTTCTTCCTGGAAAAGTGCTCATTCTGGCTGGGTATATTATTTTTTTCCAGCCTTTCAGAATATTTTCAGGCCCTTTGATCATTTTAATTGGTGTCTAGATTTGGTGTGACCTTATTGTGGCCCTCTATATTTATTGGTTTTCTAACTTGGGTATTCTTTCCCTCGTTTGAGGTTCTGCATTTGGCCAAATTATTTCTTGGGTTTGATTTTGGATCCCTTTCGGTGGTGATCTAATCCTTTAATGTCTATCTTACCCCTTTTTATGACTTCTGGCAGTTCTTGATAATTTCCTGAAAAAGTGTCAAGTCTTTTTTCATCTATTTCTGGGTGTCCAATAATTTCAAATTTTCTCCTAGAATTGTTTTCGGTCTGTTTTCCAAGAAGGTATTTTCACATTTTTCCATTGTTTGATTTTTTTTGGTTTTGTTGACTGATTTTCTTGTCTCCTATTGTCTCAATTCCATTTGCTTGATTCTGATTTTCAATGAAGTATTTTCTTTCATTCACTTTTTTATATCTTTTCTAATTTTCCAATTTGTTTTATGGAATGTTTTTTCCATTTCACCATTTTGTTTTTGAGAGTATTTTCTGTTTCAGTTCAACTAATCCTATTTTTCAAGATTTGATTTCTTTATCCACTCTGTCTTTAAATGAATGGAATGCTTCCAGACTCTCTTGGGTTCCTCTCCTTTTCCAATTTTTTCTAGCTCTCTTGGAGCCTTTATTCTTCTATGAGATTCATCTGTGTGAGGAAGATGATCTCCTTAATGGGACTCACCTGGAAACAGTATGCTTTTAGTCTCCTCAGAGTTTAGAGTCTTCTTTCTGTCCATATAAAAGCTGTCAATCATTAAGGTCCTTTTCAATTTTTTGCTCATTTTGTCAGAGAAGAATCAGAGACAAACTAGCAAAGAAAAAAAGAAAAAACCCCAAATGGAATCTGTTTTTTGGGGGGGAGGGGCTGTGTGGTGTTATGGAGCTTCCTCTACGGACTGCGGGGGCAGCAGCGAGACACTAGCAGGACTGTGCTGAACCTGTGCTCTGAGACTCTGAGAGCCTGCTGAGACGCTGTGGGGAAGGGGTGGCCAGGTCCTGAGAAACTCCAGCTGTTTGGGGTTGTATTCTTCACCCCCGGTGTTTTTAGCTTCTATGCTGGGCTACTGACTTGCTGCCAGGGCAAAGTATCCGATACTGTAGCAAAGCTCTCCCCACAGAGATGGCTCAGATCTCCGCCTCAGGTCTGCTCAGCTATGAGCTGCCTGCTGAGCTCTAGCTGCCGCTGCCCTCAGCCTGTGCCCGATCTAAAACCGTCCCACCGTCAAGCAAAAACAGACCTTTCCTGGCGAATCTCAAGGATGTCTTCTCTTGGTAACTATTTGTGGTTTTTTTTTTCAGTCAGGCATTAATTCAGAGGCTTGTAATGAGATGGATTCTGAGAGAAAATGCGGAGCTTACACAGCTGTGTGCCTCCTCGCTGCCATCTTGGCCGGAAGTCACTTACATGGTATTCTAAAGTTTATATAATACTTTACATAGAATTATCTCATTTAAGCCTCATAACAATCCTTTGAAATAAGTATTATATTGTTTTTTTTAATCTTACACATAATGAAAATGAATCTCAGAGTGATGAAGCCCAAGTTAATTTGCCCAAGTTTATTGCTCATAAATAAGAGATATGATTCAAAATTAGACATTTGTACTTCTAGATCCAACATTCTTAACTGCCTTATCTTTACAGGTCTTCAATTTCTATCTTTAAAATCACTCTGGTACACAGGGTATACCATTTCCCTCCCAATTGAAGCAATCACTGTGAGTTGTACAGGGTGTTAAAGGAAGACTAATATGTCTGATGTGAGATTCTTAGAGCCATTCTCAGGGCTATTTTCCATTTTCAGTGTCTACTTGCTACCTAACTCTCACCTGTGCCTCTAAGAAGCTATGGCATGAATCTGGAACTATGTGCAAAGGGCTATCAAACTGCATACTCTTTGACTCAGCAGAGTCATTACTGGGTCTGTATCCCAAGGAAATCATAAAAGAGGGGAAAGGATCCACATGTGCAAAAATGTTTGTAGCAGTTCTTTTTGTGGTAGCAAAGAAATGGATAATGAGTGGTATATGAAGATAATTGAATATTGTCGTTCTTTTAAAAATGATGAGCAAGATCATTCTAGAAAAGCCTGAAAAGATTTACATGAACTGATGCTGAGCAAAACAAGCAGAAGCAGGAATAAGTTGTACACAACAACAAGAATGGGTGATGATCAACTACAAAAGGCTTGTTTAGTGGTTCAGTGCTTCAAAGCAATCTCAATAGATGTTTTTATTTTGTTTTGTTAAGGCAATTGGAGTTAAGTTACTTGCCTAGGGTTACACAGCTAGAAAGTATTAAATGGCTGAGGCCAGATTTAAACTCAGGTCCTCCTGACTTCAGGGTTGGTGCTCCCATCCACTGTGCCGCCTAGGTGACCCCCAATAGACTATGGATAGAAAATGCCATCTGCATCCAGAAAAAAGAACTATTGAGATTGACTGTAAATCAACACATGCTATGTTTGTTCACTTTTTTTGTTTGCTTGTTTGTTTTTATCTCTCCCATGGGTTTTCTCTTTTACTCTGATTTCTTTTTCTCCCAACATGACTCATAAAACAATATGTATTAAAAAATAAATAAACCTACTACAATAAAAAAAAAAAGAAATTGGAAAAAAAAAGAATTTATAGCATGCTTAACAACACCATCTTAGTAAAATCATTTCAGCAGACAGGTAAACCAGGTTGAGAGTAACCAACTAGCCAGCAAGTTAGTGGGGTGTCTACCTCAAGCAGATAAAGACATTCCCTGGTGGATGGGTGGATTTGAATAAGTTGTTCCAAGGAACCTTGAAGGCAGTGAAAGCAGGTGTTGTAGAGTGCTTAGAAGTTGGTTAGACATCAAAGATATAATCTATATCTACAGCATTGGAATTAATACCAACTTTCTTGACTTTTGTGTTGTCACTGTACTTCAACAATTCTGGAAGGTAGATTGAGGCTAATGACTTTACACAACTCTACCTCATTTAAATCCAATTTATCCATGAATCACCTGTACCATTTTGTCACTTTTACTTACCTTTAAGTCCTATAGAGATGAGTAAAAAATAAAGCAGCAGTTACAGATACACTGAGAGCCATAATCTCAGCATTGAACACACATGGCCCAAGTGGTGAAATCATCTTCCAACTGAAGCAGCAGCAGGATGTGGCAGTCCCCTTAAGCATCTGAGCAACCTTTCTGAAGGATTGTGTTACTCACCTTTTGACATGAGGAAAGGTTAGAAAAAACACCTTAAAAATTGTGTTCCAGGGCAGCTAGGTGGTGCAGCCAGCCCTGAAGTCAGGGAAATTTGAGTTGAAATCTGGTCTCAGATATTTAACACTTCCTAGTTATATGACCCAGGGCAAGTCACTTAACCCCAACTGCCGCAGCAAAAAATTAAATGAATAAATAAATAAATAAAAATTGTCTGTTCCAGCTAACCTAGCTCCATTCTTAAACAGGCTACAATCCCACCCTACAATTAAAACACACCAAAAAAAGTACAAAAAGTTTTGTACCATTGGAAGAATTTACAAGGAAGTCAATAAAAAAAAAAGATGAACATTCATGAATATGATTTCTTCTACTAATATTTATGCTTTCTTGATCTGGTAATTTGTTGTTATATATTTTGAATTCTCCCTGATATTCTGCTGGATACAAGACAATGTTTTCTTTTATTTTGTTTCATTTTTTGTATTCCTTTTCTGTTTTTCTTTTTTTAATTCTGTTTTTTTTTTTTAAATAAAGCAAATTTTAAAAAAAGAAGTGAATGACAGGTTCATGACACTGTGGTTCTCACTAGAAGGAAGCACCAATCACTGGCATCAGTACCTATGCTCCTCTCACAACCAACCTTGATGAGGTCAAAGAAAATTTCATGAAGATGCTCATCATCAATGTTCATTATCAAAAAAGGATAAGTTTAATACTACAGTAGGCACAGACTATCAGACTTGGCAGGGAGTTCTTGGGAGGAATGGATATGAAACAACAACAACGACAGTCACTTACTACTGAAGGCTTGTGCACCTCATACATTACGTTCTCAACACCAACACTGTCTTCCATCTACCTAAATGCAATAAAACTCGTGGATGTATCCTAAGAAGAAGAGACAGGATGTGAGAGTAAAGAAGATAATGTGAGGGCTAAACTGATCATAATTTGTCCTCTCCAAGCTGAACATTTTCATCCAACAAAAGTCTCAAGCAAAGATAAGTATCAGATTTTAATGTTAACAGACTAAAGTACTTCTCCCTGCTTGAACAGTTGGTTATTAATTTGGAGAGAAAGTCAATACATGTTTGGCAACAGTGGAGCAAAACAGCAGTGGGCACAGTACTTCATTTACTCATCTAGACCAGAACACTCAACAACATCAGGATTGATTTGATGAAAATGATGGGGAAATTCAAAAGTTACTAAATTTAAAAAAACCCCACAGGGTTTACCTGCAAGATAATTCATTCATCTCTAAGAAGGTAGCATTTGACTATCTCAAAAGTAAAGTATAAGTGAAGCTAAGAAAGATTCAAATTTCTTCACTCATTTAGAAAGAAGATGAAATTTAGTTTTATGCTGGTAGTAACAATCCAAAGTGCTCTTGTGATGTTCCGAAGACTATTCATGGGCCAAAGACTTATGAGGCAAATCCATTACTCAATGCTGATAGTCACATAGTTCACTGATAAGGACATGATCCTGGAAAGATGAGTTTAATACTTCTATAATGTTCTCAACAGATCCATCATTACTCAGTGTTGACACCATTGATTGTATAACTCAGGTTGAAATCAATCCCTCTGTCATCAAACTTTCAGCTGAAGAAGAGGTTTTACATTCTTTTAGGCTTTTTCAGTATGGCAAAGAGCCTGGTGCTGATTCTATTCAGCAGAGATCTACAAATTGCTCATATAACAGCTGACTGAAATCTTCTAGGTGGCACAGCAAGAGGAAGTTATTCCCTAGGTGTTCAAGGATGCTTCCATTGTCCAACTCCATAAAAGAAAAGCAAGTAGGTTGTCCTGTGAAATCACAGGGGGAATATCTTAGTTACTGCCAGTAAGATTCTTGCTAGAGTCTTCCTTAATTTGATTGTCTAAAGAAGTCCATAAATATCTTATGTAAGTTCCACAAGGGCATGCTTGCACAAGTTTTGAATAATGGATGATGCTCTTACACTTTCCCAGTCACCAATGGATGGTGACTCCAAAGCAGGGCTGTGTATTTGCCCCCATGATATTTTCATTGATGTTATCAGATGAATTTAATGAGGATGAAAATGGCATCAAGATCAGCTTCCTCAAGAATGAGAAATTGCTCAAGGTAAAAAGACTACAAGCTCTGACAAAAAGTAGAGGGAGAGTTAGAGTATATCTTTTTTGTTGATGATTATATATTTAATGCAGTCATTAAGGCTTAGATGCAACAAAATATGGATTGTTTTTCTGCTGCTTGTACTAATTTTGATCAGAGAACCAATACCAAGAAACAGGGGTTCTCCTCAATAGATGTCCATCAGCCAGGTAATGACTGAAAAAGTTATGAAATATTACTCTTCTATAAGAAACAATCAGCAGGGTGATTTCAGAGAGGCCTGAAAAGATTCACATGAACTGATGCTGTGAAGGGAACAAAACCAGGAGATCATTGTACAGAAACAGAATTATATGATTAATTCTGATGGACATGGCTTTTTTCAGCAATGATATAATTCAAACCAGTTGCAATGATTTTGTGATGAAGAGAGTCATCTACATCCAGAGAGAGGTATGTGAGGACTGACTGTTGTGGATCACAACATAGAATTTTCACTTTTTTGTTGTTGTTTGCTTGCATTTTGTTTTCTTTCTCAGAGAAAGATCCCTTTTTGATCTGATATTACTTGTGTAGACCAATAATTGTAGAAATTTGTATAGAAGAATTGTACATGTTTAACATATAATGAATTATTTGCCATCTAGTGGAGGGAGTGGGGGGAAAGAAAAAATTTGTAACAGAAGGTATCAACGGTGAATGTTGAAAATTATACATGCATATTTTTAAAAATCAAAAGCATTAATAAAAAAATTAAAAATTTTAAAAGATTATTTTATGGAGAACTCACATGATACTCACACAGAGGTCAGAAGAAGACTCTCAAGATCTCTTTGAAGAACTCTGAAATCATCTGGAAGAAATGGGAGACACTGGCACAGGATTACCCAGTATTTATATATACCAGTTCACATCAAAAAAGCGAACATCTATGATCATAATAAAATAGCAACAGCTCAAAAGAAACATGAGATGTGCAGATTTAGAGACATCACTATTTCAAATGTTCATGCATACTATTTGTGTGGGATCGATGGTAGAGCTTTCTAAGTTCATATTGGTCTGATCAGTCACAGTAGGACACAATGTAGGATGAGTCTAACATAGGATTAGCATTCTGGTCCTCTTCAATTATGAAGGACAACAATCATTAATCACTATGTCCCTATATCTTCCTAGATGTCGTTGCCATTTATTTCTATCTATATTACCTTCATCTGTTACATATTTCTGTTGCCTTTTGTAGATCATACACTACACAGGACATCATAACCCCATTAGTGTTAAATATTAGGCAAGATATGGGTCCACACAGAGACTTCTAGGAAATTCAGTCCAGAGAATTTCCTTTAAAAGAGAGAGATTTTCATCTGTAAATAGTGAGGGAATACAGAGTCTACAAACATACCTTTCTACACACAGTTATAAGTCTGTCACTCCACTCTTCACCACCTTTTTTCATCCTACCCTCAGCCTACAGGATGTACTTTGATGAATTATCTTCCTTTGCAAGCCTTTCCCTTATGGTCACTGTGATTGATCCTTGTTTGATAAAAATGATAGAGCCACAGGAGTGGGAATGATTTTCATTTACCGTACAACTCTTTGGAATAACTCAGATTATAATACAACTAAACATTCAAGCACAATCCATGACTCTATTCTCCTAAGAGTTAGGAGAATCATTAAAATCTCATCCAGAATATTGATATTTCCAAACTGCTATGTGTATAGATAATTATTTTCTTACATGGTTAGTCATTGAGTAAAAAAATTGCTTCAAGGAAAAGCTAAAATTTCCAAAACTCAATGAATGAGAAAATTTTTACTTACAGAAAAATAGTTACAAAATATTTCAATCAAGATTGAAATTTCACTTGAAGCACATGCTTCCAGATTATTATCTTCTTTTTCTGACTTACTTTCATTGGAGCAAAGTTGGAGTATTTCCTGAACCCTGAAAAACTTAACTATAAAAAGACTTCTGAAGTCTCCATCACAGCAAAATTCTAATTAGAACCTGTGACCTGATTAATTTGATAAATTTCTAATGTCTACCCAATACTCTCCCTGTCCTAAAGCTCATATCATCCTTCTAAAGGCAACAAGATAATATAGAAGATGGAGTTCTGAATTAGAATCAGGAAGAACTGATTTCAAATCTTAACTCAAACACTCACTAATGTGTGACTTTGTGAAAGTTACTTAACCTGTCTACTTCAATTTCTTCATCTGCAAAGTGGACATAGTAAAATATCTACTTCTCAGGGTTGTTATAAAGAGCAAATAATATGTGTAAAGTATGCTGCAAATTTTAAAGTGATATAAAATGCACTGTCTTCTTTTCATTCACTTCTCAGTTCCTCGACCTCTTTAAATAATATGGCCTTTCTCTCTTCTTTACTTAAGGTATCTGGTATTTGGGACTTTGAACTAGGGCAGGTGAAGAATATAAATCGAAGGAACAAATGACAAGGACTGATCTTAAAAACTGTTCATAGACTATAGTAGCAGGATAGACAATCTGAGCTTCCTGACTGAGATGGAATCCAGATGCCCTGTCTAAACACCAAAATCTCCCTGGCTCATCCTCCTATTGCTCCTCCCAATGGATCTGCCCCTATGATGTGACTAAGGGACACAATGGATCAAATATCAGGCCTAGAGTGAGTAAGACCTGAGTTCAAACATGTCTTCACATAATCACTAGCAGTGTGGTTCCAGGGCAAAATCACTTAAATTCTGTTTACTTCCATTTCCCCATCTGTAAAATTGGAAATTAATAACATTTGCCAAGCAGGGTTATTGTGAGAATTAAATGATATAATAATAATGCACTTATTACAGTGCCTGGCACATAGTAAATGCTTTACAAATTTTAGCTATGGCTGTTGTGGTTGTAGTAGTGGCTGTGGTAATACTTCTTCTTTTTTTAACCTGTCTGAACTGCTATCTGGCCATGACCCAGCTAAACATTACCCCTGTCAATCTGTGAACTCATTGAAATGAGTCACACTGGATACCTCATCATCCCTTGAAGTGACAGCTCCTCTAAGGTCATATATCTTGGAATTCCACACTCTGATCATCATCTCCTTGTCCTGCCAACTTTCTCCCAGCTTCATCTTTGAACCTTCTTCACATCTACAACCCAAATAGCTGCCAACTGCACAATTTCTACCCCCAAAATATCTATCCCCTGCTTTCAGCTAACACTGATATCTTCCTATTTCAGACCCATCTTATCCTTTATCCAGTAATATCTATTATAATAATATACTAACTCGTCTTCATTCCTCCAGGTTCATTCTCCTCCAAATTTTGTAAAAGTAATCTTAGTAATACAAAAAGTTAATTTCATTATTCCACTATCTCAGAAGACATTGTTAGGTTGTTTGAGTCATGTCCAACTCTTTGTGATCCCATTTGGAATTTTCTTAACAAGTGTACTGGAGTGGTTTTCCATTTCCTTCCCCAGCTTATTTACAGATGAAGAAACGGAGGGAAACAGGGTTAAGTGACTTGCTCAGGGTCACATAGATATATATGAGAATGAATTGTAATTCAGCGAGATAGTCTTCCTGATTCCAAGACTAATGCTCTATCCAATGCACCACCTAGCTTCCCTGAGTGACCAAAAACTGTTAGTGAATGCTGACACTAAAAACTAAAATACAAATGACTTAGCTTGGTAATGAAAGATTTGTACAATCTGGTTTTGACTTACCTTTCCAGCCTTCTTGCACCCTTTTGGCTTTTCTTCATTCTATAGTCTAATCAAAATAAATTATTAGTCAGTTCAGTGATCTCACCTTTCCCTCTCTTGCCTCCCTGATAATACAATCCATCTTCTATCCCTGAAATAGACACTTATTTTTACCTATTAAGAGTCTCTCCTTCCTGCAGGACCCCATTTCTCTGTGAAGCTTTTCCTAATCCCAAACACATCAAGCAGTGGTCTTTCCCTGTTCAGGTCTTTCTTCTGTCAATTTTTTGTTTGACTTCTCATAGGTCCTTTCACAGTTTAACTCTCATAACAACTGTGTACATATTTTATTCTCTCTTCTATTAGATTGTAAATTCTTCAAGTCTAATATTGTGACTTTACATCATTGTAACTCCTGTTTGACAAAATACATTTTATTCCAGTAGCAGAAATGTTTTAAGGGGAAAAAGAGCGCCAAGAAATGATTTTATCTCCCCTTCATTATGTGTAGTTTTAAAAATTCAGCTAAAGAGTTTATTTACTGGATTTAGTACTCTTTTTTTTTCTAGGGTTAAGTGACTTGCATAAGATCACACAGCTACTAAGTATCTATGGCTGGATTTGAACTCGGGTCCTCTGGACTAGAGAGTCAGTGCTCTATCCACTGAACTACCTATCTGGCCCTAGTATTGTTTCTCATAGACACCTATTGATAATCCTGGTTTTAGGAGTTGCCTGTTGTCCTTTTGTGACATGTGGGTGCTATAGGAGCCAAAGAGCAAAGTGATCTTTCCTAGCTCAGAGCTAGGCAATCAACCAAACTGGTGCCATAACATAAACCAATTCCAAATGTAGAATTAATTTTTTAAAATAGCCCCAAATTTGTAAATCTATCTCATACACTAAAAGTCTAATAGTAATGGGATGTTACCTTAGGACACAATAGAGGTCAAGTGATTTATTCAAAATCACATAGATGACACATGGCAGAACCAAGATTCAAATCTGGGTCTTTGGATTTCCAAGTCTAGTGCTCTTTCTACCATATCACACAGCCTCTCTCAATCAATCTTCCCAAAGACTCTGAAGGAGTCAAGGCAAAGTATTTTATTGGGGATCTTGACTCTTAATTTCATTGATTTAGTAAAATCCCAATGAGGATGCTCTTTTGACCAAAGCATATTGGTAACTGTTCTTCAACTTTCACAGAATTGCTAAGGAACAATGAGAGGTTAAGGGACATGCACAGGGTCACAATACCAGTGTATTTTAAAGGGAGGACCTGAGCCCAGATGTCCTTGACACTGTGGCTGGCTCTTGATCTGCCATAATATACTTCCTTTCCTCCACTTATAAATGAGCAAATATTCTCCCCATTTTCTAATTAAGCAAACTGAGGTCCACAAACTTCTCTAATGTAACATGGCTAATGAGTTATAAAGCTGGGATTAGAGTACAGACCAAAAGTTTCCTGGAATTTTCCCACTATATACTTTGCACAACTTGCTGATTGACAGGCCACCAATCAAGAGGCATTTCTGCTTTTTTTCACTGTGCTGATGGGTTCTCCTGGTACCATGGAGAAGCAGCCTTAGCTGTTTCTAAAGAAGTAGAACTATTTTATTCATTCTCCTTCTTATTCCCACTACAGAGAATTTACTTTACTCTGACTTCAGCCTATAGCCAAACATACCTTCCAGTCAAGAAAAATAAATTCTCCTCCCAGAACTTGAGATAGTCAATCTAACAAAGTAAACAATGCTGGCAACAGATGGTTCTTCAGACGTGCTCAGACTTTTATGCAAGGAACAACCAATTCAAAACTAAAAACACTTTACCCAGAAAACTTTACTATCCAGAACACAGCAAGCAAGAATTAAGGAGAAGCAAATTGTCCTTTAAGTAGCCAGAATGGATGGATGCCATAAAGCCTGGGCACTAATGTCATTGGACCTTAGCAAGGGGAAAGACCTCAGGGCTATTAGATCAGATCAAAAGCAGCAAATAGAGGTATAGACAAATACATAAAGAGAAAGCTGGCAAAGTGGTGAGAATACAGGACATGAAGTACAGAAGACCTGGCTTCAAATCTTAACCTCAAATGGTGTGATCACCTGGAAATCATTTAACATCTCCGTTTTTGCTTATCTGCAAAATCCAGATAATAACAGAACCTATCTCAGAGGGCTGCAGTGGAGGGAAAAATAAGCATACAAAAATTTTCAAATCTTGAAAAATATAGTATATTATATACATGTATGTATATATTTACACTAATATATGCATATAAATGTGTGTACACAGATATTTGTATCATGATAGCTCTTGCTAGACTGAAAAGTAGACAAGAGGAAAAAAACCCTAAGAACTTTAAAAGTACAACAGTCTGGGTCTGCTTGCAGAAGCAAACAAGGCCTGTACTCTTCAGTAGGTCCTGGAGGCATGAGCATAATTTTAGTGCAGAGCAATAACTAGAAATGCCTAAACTATATTCAGTTTGCTCTATTAAACAAGTTGGGAATGAGTACAATTTATTCTGGAAAGACGACCACCCCAAATGATAACAATTTGGATTTTTTTAAGTGTCGATTCTTTAATACCTCTGGCTTAGTCATCTGAAAAATTCTTGAAGTGTATGTGAGTTCAAATCCCGCTTCGCTAACTCTGACATCTTCAGCAAATCACTTGATCACTGTGGGACTCAGTTTCCTTATCTGTAAAATCAGGAGTTGGGCTAGATAATTTCTAAGATCCCTTTCAACTCTATTTCTATGATCCTATGACCTCCTTTTCCAGTGATGCCAGATAAATAAATAATGTGGGACTGTACTAAGCCCCATTCTCCAGTCTGGGTTCAGACATAAATTTCCACGGCAACTGACCTTAATGTCTGAAAATTCCAGAGGAACTGTGCAGAGAGCTGGCCCACTGGGGCTAATTTTAGTAGTATACAAAGTCTTCAGTCAATTATCTTCATGAAAATAATGAAGGTACCTGAGCCTGTATGACTTTTTCCTTTTAAAAAAAAAAAGTTTGTTTACTTAAGACCATAGGAATCCTTCATAGTCATAGATCCCTTTGTAAATTAATCACTGAGAGCTTCCAGGAGCCTGGGGTGTCTCTCCTCTCTTAGCAAAGGGAGGCTTTCCTTTTCCAAGCAGGTTGCTGTTAATTTGATGACTCCTGAGACTTCCCAAGAGTGTTTGTCATTTTTACAACAGCCATTTTTCTTTTGACTCAAGAAAATTATTAAATCAGTGTTTGCATTTGTGCGTATTCCTTAAAGTGCTGCGAAATAAGTTGGTTCCCAATGAACTTAAGGTTTTAATTCATTTTACCTTAGAGTAGCTGTGGAAGAAGTCAAAATTTTAAATGCAGGATGACATATGGCTGTTCATTATTTATACATTCTGTAGCAGACTATAAATTTTACTTAGGACATATATCGAAGCACTGAAACCATTTCAGTTGCAAACACATAAATCATGGTTACAGTTATTAGTCTAAATGTAATGCCACCCAGGTTCTAGATCAAAACCTTTAAAATCCATTATAATTGACGTCTCCTGCATAACTTATGTGTGATTTTATTAAAGGTGCTCATTATTATTTATATCTTTGAAACATTATATTCCTAGCTGTGCAACCAATTCAATGTGAATTATTTGGAGGTGGGGGATGGGAGGAAAGAGAAATTTATGAAATGCAGAGAAAAATGAACGGGGGAAAGGATGAATGCCGAGCATCTGTATGGGCTAATTCATGCAATGATTTCAGTAATTTAGTTCCCAAATGTCTTGTCCTCTCTACCAATTGACATTCATTTGAGACAAATAAAATAGAGGCAGAACGGTGTCAGCTAAATTATAAATTAACAAAAGGGTAACTGGATGAGTTGGATTCCCCAGTGTCACCAATTGACCAGCTTCTTTAAAGACCAGAAGCACTTAGATTGGTTCATATATCACAACATCTAGAAACCTCCTCAACCCAGAGGACAGGAACGATGATACTTCACAGACTCATTAGAGGACTTCTTATTGATGAGTTGTTTCATTTGAAGAGTTAGAATGCAAAGTACTAGCTTGGCTACCCTCTGGAGGGCTGGTAGAGATACAAATAATAAGTAAAAGAAGTTTGCTTCTACAGTGGCTCACTTTACTATACTGCACCCCTCTTCTTCTTACAAAGATACCAAGGTGACCACTGTACCTCTTAGAGTTATATACTATGGTACTCAGGCCTGATCAACCTACATTTCATCTTTTAGTCCCCTCCTCACTATTCTATATTATTATCTTCTTTTCTCTCCTCTTTTTCATCCCTTCTTTTTTTCTTACATTTAATTACATATACAGAAAGTTTTCAACATTCATTTTTTTAAGATTTTGACTTCCAAATTTTTCTTTCTTCCTCCTTCTCTCCCCTTACCAAACAATAAACAATCTAATAAGGTAAAACATATATAATCACGCTAAACATATTTCCACATTAGTCATATTATGAAAGAAAAATCAGAATGAAAGGGAAAACCCACAAAAAACAAAAAACAACAAAAAAAGTGAAAAGATTATGCTTTGATCTGCATTCAGACTCCATGGTTGTCTTTTATTCTAGAAGAGGACCAAAATGACTTCAATATGTTAGAGTCGGGTATGTCCAAATGTGGCTCATCAGACTAATGTGAGCTCGGAGTGCTCTGGCACAGATCGGACACAAATGGTGGACTCTCTAATTTTGCACATCTCACATTTCTTTTGAGCTATTTCAGTTCTGCTTTGTTCATAGAGCACAGCATCTTCTCTGATGGGGGCAGGCCATGTTGACAGTCCCATGTCATATAATTGATTCTAAAGTTCTTAAGAGAGTGTTCTTGAATCACTTGTTCTGACCACTTTGTGAACCCTTGCCCTTTGACTTCTCCATGAAATATGTGTGTGTGTGTGTGTGTGTGTGTGTGTGTGTATTGGCAAGCATACATTTAGCATTTGAACAATGTGGCCCGCCCAACAGAGTTGTACTTTCTGCATTAGAGTTGGATATTTGGCAGTTTAGTCTGAGAAAGAACCTCAGTGTCTCGCATCTTATCCTGCCAGGTGATCTTCAGAATCTTCCTAAGACAATTCAAAAGGAAGCAATTCAGCTTCCTGGCATGGTGCCAGGTATACAACAATGAGCTCAGCACAATGGCTCTGTAGACCTTCATTTTGGTAGCCAGTGTAACACCTTTCCTCTCCCACACTTTACTCCCCAAAACTGAGCTGTCTCTGGCAATGTGTGTATCAATCTCATTATCAATGTGGACAACCTGGAAAGTATACTGCCAAGATAAGAGAACTTAGTTCTGTGTATAGATAGGATCATTGCTTTTTTCCTTCCTTTACAACTTCTTTCTTCTCATTCTTGTTTTTTTTTCTTCTCTCCCTCCCTTCCTTCCTCCTTTCCTTCTTTTGTTTTTCCTTTTCTTCCTTCCCTTCCATCCTCCCTTCCTCCCCTCTTTCCCTCTTTCTCTGCTTCCTTCCTTCCCTTTGTTTGTTTCTTTCTTTCTCTCTCCTTTCTTTCTTCCTTTCTTTTTTTCTTCCTTCCTTTCTTCCTTACCAAAAGAACTATGGCATAGTGAATTAACAGCTGATCTCAAAGCCAAGAAGACCTGATTTCAAGACCAACTCTTTCATACACTCAATGTGTGACCCTAGGAAAGTCATTGAATCTTCTAGGTAACTCTCTAAGACTGTAAGTTACTGAAAAAGTATGGATTTGCAATGTTAGACTCACTTCTCCATGCAATAAAATCACAGATAAAGTTCTTCTCTTCTATTTAGATATACAAATTATGATATTGTTTTGCATGTAGGTACATTGATAGATTGATAAATAGGTGATTAATAGATCCTGAAATAACATTAAGACTTTTAAAAATATACATTATATATTATATGAATTGCATGGAATATTCTCTAAACATTCACATATATAGGTCATATATATTCACATATATAGGTCAGTCAATAAACATTTATTAAGTGCAGGCACTGTGCACTACCTTGGAAATGCAAAAAAAAAAAAAAAAAAAAAAAAAAAAAAAAGGTAAAAGGTAATCAGTCCCTGACATCAGAGAACTTACAGTGTACTGGAGGAGACAAAATCAAACAAGTATGTAAAAACAAGTCATATATAGCATAAATAGGAACTTATTAAAAGAGGGAAAATACTAGAATTAAGAGGATTTGAGAAAAACCTTCCTATAAAAGATGGTATTTCAGTTAGGATTTAAAAGAAGCTGATGAAATTAGTAGATGGAAGTAAGAAGACAAATAATTTCAGACATGAGGAATAGCCAAAAAAAAAAAAATGCCTAGATCTCAGAGGTATAATGGCTAATTACTAGAATATCAAGAAGGCCAATGTCACTGGGTCAAAGAGTATGTGTGAGAAAGTAAAGTATAGGCATAAGAAAGCTAGAAACTGGGGAAAGCTCAATAATGAAAAACTTTGAACACTAAACATAGAATTTTGTATTTAATTGTGTAGATTATAGGAAGTCATGATGGTTTATTGAGTGGCGTATAGGGGATGGGGATTTGACATAGTCAGAAATTTATTAAAAAAAAAAATCACTTTGGTGGCTAAATAAAAGATGGACTGGAGTGGGGAGAAACTTAAGGTTTGCAACCCCAGCTATTGCAATGCTTATGAGGTGATGACGCCTTGCTTCCAGAATGTTCCCATAAGAAGAGAGAAGGGGGTATATTTGAGAGATGCTGGAAAGATGAAATTGACAGGCTTTGGCAATAGATGGGATAGAAGGACTGGGAAATAAATAGTAAGGAGTTGGTGATGATGCCTAGGCTATGGGTGTGAAAATTTCATATAATTTGTGAATCAATCAATTAAAGGCTTTATCACTTGGAAAGTAATGGAGAGCTTTGAGCTGTTGGATAAAACCAAGATGAACTTTTAGAAACTAGCTAAATATATGTAGATATATGTGTATATGTATATAGCTAGATATAGATATATACATGTCTCTATATTTGTATATATTTATATCTATATCCATATCCATCCATCTCTAAGCCTTTATGTGCAAGAAAGGAGTTCCAATAGGAACAGCTTTGGAAGGAAAAGAAGACATGCAAGTTATTACTTTGCCATATGTCCTCTCTAAGCTTGAGCCCACTTTCCTCCATGATCTATATGTATTTATGGGAGAATTTTTCCAGAATATATATATTCTCTCAAAGAAAGAATGTTTTATCCCAATTGTTTTTTTTTTAAATACCACCTTATTAAAAGCAAATTAATTCTGGCTAGCTAAAGGAGTCATAAAGAGTTGGACGCAACTGAAATAACTAAATAACAAAATCTGTTATCAACTGAATAATCAATGGGGTACATAATAGTAGTGGCTCATGAATAATAGTAATAGAAAATAGCTTGAATATCTCAAATTTACTCCCAGAACTTTGAAGGGAGAAGTAATCAACTATACTCTGTGGATCTGGTCTGCCAATGTGAATACTGGGAAGGATTCCCAGAGGAGATTCTGCACATATTTATGTATACAAATATAGAAAAGACACAGTTTCATCATTGTGTTCCATCTTTGCCATGATTTCTTGGGATTTAAACCAAAGTAAAAATAATGTAACTAATCATCTCACACTGGATTAAATTATGCTGTGCTCTATTGTGCTAACTGACAGCAGAGAGTATACATTAAAATGAATTCATTGGAGAGGAAGGGAGGCAGTTATCATCTGATGAAGAGAGACATCATGAAATAGGGAATAATTCATGGAGGACATGGCATTGTACCATGAAAAGAGTCATATCAGGTTATTGCCCTTTTGTTGAAGGTCTCAAATGGCAGGCTAGATATTCTGAATTTTATTCAGTAAGTATCAGGTGGCTATAACAGAGTTTTGGGTAGTGGAGTGGCAGAGGAGATAAAAGTTGATTTAAAATCAAGAGACACCTGGATTTGTGTTCCGCCTCTGAAAATGACTATTTGACCATTGCCAAATCACTTCTCTCAGAGCAAACAAAACCTCTCTCTAAGCCAAAGTTTCCTCAACTATCAAATGGAGTTAATATTGCCTTTGGAACATATTTGATAGAATTATTGTAAAAATCAAATGAGATAATGTATGTAAAGTGCTATGAATCATTAGTGTTTTGACATGAGAATATATGTAAAGATAAGAATCCAAGTGTAATAAAAGATTTGGGGAGAGGGAGTTGTTTTAATTTTCTTTTTTTTTTCCAAGCTCACTCTCCTGAGTATTAATTGAGGATGATAGCTGTATCTTAATCTCACTAAGCTAGTATTTTCTATCAGTCCTGAGGGTCATCCTCCAACTCACAGAGTTTATTCTCAAGAAAATCAATGATTTAAATTCAGGGTATTGAGTCCACATCACTGAAAACATATCTCATGATCTCCCATAGACATATTTACCTCTAATATGCAACCCAAGGACAAAATCAATTCTGAGTAAAAGAACAACAAAATGGCATAATAAGAAAAGTAGTCAACTATTTTCTGTCACAAACCCAGGTCACACTCTTTCACAAATATATACAAAATCAGTGAGAAGACTAAGCACTCATGAAGAACACATCTAAAGAAAGACATCTATGAGGAGCACATGTAGCCAGGGTACACATGGAATAGTACATGAATCAGAAATACATGGAGCAAATGCACATAACATAGAGAAATAAGTCAACCAGCATTTATTAAGTGAATACTATATGACAGAAATCTATGCTAAGTACTAGAAACTCTGTGCTCTCAAGGAACTCATGGTGTAAATGGAGAAGACAAATGCAAACCACTTTATATAAATAAAGTTTATACAAGGCAAATTGGAGATAATCAACAGAAGAAAGGCATTAAGGATCATTGGGAAAAGAACAATTCATGTCTCCAAAGCTATACCGCTCTTGATGTCTCTTAATGCCATGTCTCCCATTAGTTTCCCAGTTTTCACTGGACATCGTTCATCTGGATACAGGGCCTCCTCCAAATATTGCTCTACAAAGTCTCTTCTGAACACTGTTCCCAATGTAGCTGCTTCGCTCTCAGTGACATTGCTTGCTGTATGCTGTTTAGCCAGATGCCTCATTTCCAGCAATTGACATTCCTGTTCTCCAGACACTGCTCCATTGGGCTCTGCTCTTCTGGATGTTTCAACCGTGAGCATTGCTTGTTGGATGATTCTCAGTTGGAAATGTCTTCTTTATTGACAACTGCTCAGTCGGCTATATATAGTCTTCTTCATCTGGCTTAGCCAAAATCCTTGGCTGTCTTTTCAAGGGAAGAGCTACTGCTGCCATGCTGTCAGTTTAAATGAAAACCCATTTCATTTTATTTTCATCTATTTTAGAAGAAGCCTTCTTTTAGACTCCTCAATTCCATTTTTTCAGAGCCATAGCTGCTGAGGCCTCTAATTTCCTCAGCAGGACATTCTTTGACCCAGATACTTCCCAGTTAGATAATACCATAAGGGTTAACCTGTTCTTTTGACTCCTTTTCCTTAAGTTCCTCTGTCGGAGACTTCAATTTATTTTATGGTGAGCATTCTGTGTACTTCCCAATTTTAGTCTCAGAAAGCTAGACTATAAATAAGCAAATATTATTTGCCTAGTAACTATCAAATGGTTAAGGGTTCCCAAGTTTTTGAGTGCTAAGTCTCCTCCATTCTTCTGTGTAGATGAGAGGGTAGGGAATCAGCACAGTGCAAAATACACTCAAGGGGCAAAGTCATTGTGTCTGATATATGTTTCATGACAATTTGTGGGGTTTGTGCTTACTGATAGAGCAAACAAAGGCAAGAAAGTCTTAGCAATACAATCCTATACTATGAAATAAAATTCAAACTCTATAGTTTAGAACTCAAAGTGCTTTACATTCTGGCAAAACTCTACCTTTCTAACCTTGTACCATTCCTTTCCACAAAGTTAATATTCCAGTTAAACTAGATTCATTTTCATATCACCAAAAAAAAAAAAAAAAACAAAAAACAAATATCCCCACCTCAACTATTCCATTCTTTACCATGTTTCTCCTTATTGCTACAATATGTATTTTCATTAATTACAATTTCCTTTTGATCAGAGAGAAACACTAGACTGGATTTTAAAAATAATATAGTTCATCCACCAGATAAGGAAGTGATTACATTGCCTCTAATCCCTTTTAGCTTCAAGATTTCATTTTCTATGTCCTAACCACCTATATTTTTTTTATTTTATTTATTTTTTTTTATTTAATAGCCTTTTATTTACAGGATATATACATGGGTAACTTTACAGCATTAACAATTGCCAAACCTCTTGTTCCAATTTTTCACCTCTTACCCCCCCAACCCCTCCCTAGATGGCAGGATGACCATTAGATGTTAAATATATTAAAATATAAATTAGATACACAATAAGTATACATGACCAAAACGTTATTTTGCTGTACAAAAGAAACAGACTCTGAAATATTGTACAATTAGCTTGTGAAGGAAATCAAAAATGCAGGTGTGCATAAATATAGGGATTGAATTCAATGTAATGGTTTTAGTCATCTCCCAGAGTTCTTTTTCTGGGCATAGCTAGTTCAGTTCATTACTGCTCCATTAGAAATGATTTGGTTGATCTCGTTGCTGAGGATGACCTGCTCCATCAGAACTAGTCATCATATAGTATTGTTGTTGAAGTATATAATGATCTCCTGGTCCTGCTCATTTCACTCAGCATCAGTTCGTGTAAGTCTCTCAGGCCTTTCTGAAATTATCCTGTTGGTCATTTCTTACAGAACAGTAATATTCCATAATTTTCATATACCACAATTTATTCAGCCATTCTCCAACTGATGGACATCCATTCAGTTTCAGATTTTAGCCACTACGAAAGGGCTGCCACAAACATTCGATGCACATACAGGTCCCTTTCCCTTCTTTATAATCTCTTTGGGATATAATCCCAGTAGTAACACTGCTGGATCAAAGGGTATGCACAGTTTGATAACTTTTTGAGCATAGTTCCAAACTACTCTCCAAAATGGTTGGATTCGTTCACAACTCCACCAACAATGCATCAATGTCCCAGTTTTCCCCATCCCTCCAACAATCATCATTATTTTTCCTGTCATCTTAGCCAATCTGACAGGTGTGTAGTAGTATCTTAGAGTTGTCTTAATTTGCATTTCTCTGATTAATAATGACTTGGAGCATCTTTTCATATGACTAGAAATAGTTTCAATTTCTTCATCTGAGAATTGTCTGTTCGTATCCTTTGACCATTTTTTCAATTGGAGAATGGCTTGATTTTTTATAAATTAGAGTTAATTCTCTATATAGTTTGGAAATGAGGCCTTTATCAGAATCTTTGACTGTAAAATATTTTCCCAGTTTATTGCTTCCCTTCTAATCTTGTCTGCATTATTTTGTTTGTACAAAAACTTTTCAGTTTGGTATAATCGAAATTTTTCTATTTTGTGATCAGTAATGATCTCTAGTTCTGCTTTGGTCTAAAGACCTTCCCTTCCACAGGTCTGAGAGGTAAACTATCCTGTGTTCCTCTAATTTATTAATAATTTCATTCTTTATGCCTAGGTCATGAACCCATTTTGACCTTATCTTGGTGTCGCGTTAAGTATGGATCAATGCCTAGTTTCTGCCATATTAGTTTCCAATTTTCCCAGCAATTTTTATCAAACAGTAAGTTCTTATCCCAAAAGCTGGGATCTTTGGGTTTATCAAAGACTAGGTTGCTATATTTGTTGACTGTTTTATCCTTGAACCTAATCTATTCCACTGATCAACTAATCTATTCCTTAGCCAATACCAAATAGTTTTGGTAACTGCTGCTCTATAATATAATTTTAGTTCTGGTACAGCTAAGCCACCTTCATTTGATTTTTTTTCATTAATTCCTTGAAATTCTTGACCTTTTGTTTTCCATATGAACTTTGTTGTTATTTTTCTAGGTCATTAAAATAGTTTTTGGGAGTCTGATTGGTATAGCGCTAAATAAATAGATTAGTTTAGGTAATATTGTCATCTTTATTATATTTGCTCGCCCTATCCAAGAGCATTTAATATTTTTCCAATTGGTTAGATCAGACTTAATTTGTGTGAAAAGTGGTCTGTAATTTTGCTCATAAAGTTTCTGATTTTCCCTTGGCAGATAGATTCCTAAATATTTTATATTATCAGTAGTTACTTTAAATGGAATTTCTCTTTGTAACTCTGACTGTTGGATTTTTTAGTGATATATAAGAATGCTGATGACTTATGTGGGTTTATTTTATAACTAGCAACTTTGCTAAAGTTGTGGATTATTTCTAATAACTTTTTAGCAGAATCTCTGGGGTTCTCTAAGTATACCATCATGTCATCAGCAAAGAGTGATAATTTGGTTTCCTCATTGCCTATTCTTATTCCTTTAATCTCTTTCTCAGCTCTTATTGCTATAGCTAGCGTTTCTAATACAATATTAAATAGTAACGGTGATAGTGGGCAACCTTGTTTCACTCCAGATCTTATTGGGAATGGTTGCAGTTTGTCTCCATTACATATGATGCTTACTGATGGTTTTAAATAGATGCTGCTGATTATTTTAAGGAAAAGTCCATTTATTCCTATACTCTCAAGTGTTTTTAATAGGAATGGATGTTGGATTTTATCAAATGCTTTTTCTGCATCTATTGAGGATGATCATATGGTTTTGTTAATTTGGTTATTAACATGGCCAATTATATTGATAGTTTTCCTAATATTGAACCAGCCCTGCATTCCTGGTATAAATCCTACTTGATCATAGTGTATTATCTTGGAGATGATTTTCTGTAGTCTTTTTGCTAATATCTTATTTAAGATTTTAGCATCAATATTCATTAGGGAGATTGGTCTATAATTTTCTTTCTCTGTTTTCAGCCTACCTGGTTTAGGTATCAGTACCATGTCTGTGTCATAGAAGGAATTTGGTAGGACTCCTTCATTCCCTATTTTATCAAATAATTTATATAGCATTGGGCCAATTGTTCTTTAAATGTTTGGTAAAATTCACATGTATATCCATCTGGTCCTGGTGATTTTTTCTTAGGGAGTTGTTTAATTGCCTGTTCTATTTCTTTTCTGAAATGGGACTATTCAAACAATTACTTCCTCCTCTGTTAGTCTGGAAGTCTGTATTTTTGAGGTAGTCATCCATTTCACTTAGATTATCAAATTTATTGGCATAAAGTTGAGCAAAATAACTCCTTATTATTTCTCTAATTTCCTCTTCATTGGTGGAAAGTTCTCCCTTTTCATTTTAAGACTACTAATTTCATTTCCTCCCTCCTTTTTCTAATCAGATTTACCAAAGGCTTATCTATTTTATTGGCTTTTTCATAGAACCAACTCTTAGTTTTATTAATTAGTTCAATAGTTTTTTACTTTCAATATTTTTAATTTTTCCTTTTAATTTTAGAATTTCCAATTTAGTATTTGATTGGGGGTTTTTAATTTGGTCTTTTTTAGTTTTTTAGTTTGCAAGCCCAATTCATTAATCTTTTCTTTCTCTGTTTTATTCAAGTAAGCCTCTAAGGATATAAAATTCCCCCTTATTACCGCTTTGGCTGCATCCACCAATTTTGGTATGATGTCTCATCATTGTCATTATCTTGAGTGAAATTATTAATTGTATCTATAATTTGCTGCTTCACCCAATCATTCTTTAAGATGAGATTGTTTAGTTTCCAATTACTTTTTGGTCTATTTCCCCTAATTTTTGTTGAATGTAGTTTTTATTGCATCATGATCTGAAAAGAAAGCATTTACTATTTCTGCTTTCTTGCATTTAATTTTGAGGTTTTATGTCCTAATATATGGTCAATTTTTGAATAGGTTCCATGAACTGCTGAGAAGAAAGTATTTCCTTTCTATCTCCATTCAATTTTCTCCAAAGATCCAACATACTAATTTTTCTAATATTCTATTTACTTCTTTAATTTCTTTCTTATTTGTTTTGTGGTTTGATTTGTCTAATTCTGAGAGTGCAAGGTTGAGATCTCCTACTATTACAGTTTTGTTATCTATTTCTTCTTGCAACTCTCTTAACTTCTCCTTTAGGAAGTTGGATGCCATACCACTTGGTGCATATATGTTTAATATTGATTTGCTTGTTGTTTATGCTACCCTTTAGCAGGATGTAGTTTCCTTCCTTATCTCTTTTAATTAGATCAATTTTTACTTTTGCTTGATCTGAGATAAGGATGGCTACCTACTTTTTGACTTCACCTGAAGCATAATAGATTTTGCTCCAGCCTTTTACCTTTACTCTATATGTATCTCCCTGCTTTAAATGTGTTTCTTGTAAACAGCATATTGTAGGGTTCTGACTTTTGATCCAGTCTGCTATCTGCCTCCTCTTTATGGGGGAGTTCATCCCATTCACATTTACGGTTGGAATTACTAAATCTGTATTTCCTACCATCCTAATAACCCCAGATTGTTCTTTACTTATTCTTGCCTCCCCAACCCTCTTTCCCCTTTTAAACTTATGTACCCCTCTTGTATCACGATGCTTACCCTCTTCATAATCCCTCCCTCCTCCCTTTGAGTCTTTTCCCTTCCTTCCTTATTACTCTTTTCTTTTCCTTTTCCTCTCCCCGTTTTTAATGAGGCGAGAGAGAATTTTCTCTAAAACAAATGTCAATTATTTTTTCTTTGAGCCAATCTGATGAGAGTAAGATTCACACAATGTTCCTCCCTCTCTAAATTCCCTCAGATATGATAGTTTCCTTTTGCCTCTTTGTGGGATGTGGTTTCCCTCTTTTGATCCTCCTTCCCACCTTATTCTGCCATCATCCCTTTTCCATATCTACTTCCCTTTTTATGTTATATCAGTACTATCAAATTATACATGTATTCTTTTTGTATATCCACAACAGAAATACAATTCTCAAGAGTTATTTTTACCTTTTCTGCATCTCTTGAGTTCTTGTTGGAGATCAAATTTTTGTTTAGTTCTGGTTTTTCTTCAGAAACAAATGGAATTCATTTGTTTCATTAAATTCCATCTTCTTCCCTGGAAGAAAATGCTCAGCTTAGCTGGGTAGTTTATTCTTGGCTGCATCCCAAGTTCTTGTGCCTTTCGGAATATCATATTCAGGCCCTTCTTTCCTTTAATGTAGAGGCAGCCAGATCTTGGGTGATCCTTATTGTGGCACCTCAGGTATTTAAATGTTTTTTTTGCTGCTTGTAAAATTTTTCCTTAATCTGATAGTTCTGAAATTTTGCCACAATATTCCTTGGGGTTTTTATTTTAGGGTTTCTTTCAGAAGGTGTTCGATGAATTCTTTCAATGCCTATTTTACATTCTGATTCTATTACATCTGGGCAGTTCTCTTTGATGATTTCTTGTAAAAATAGTATCTAGGCTCTTTTTCATCATAGTTTTTGGAAAGTCCAATAATCCTCAGATTATCTCTCCTAGATCTATTTTCCAAGTCTGTCGTTTTGCAATAGTTAATTCATGGTTTTTCAGTTTGTCAATTTTTTGTTTTGCTTGACTGATTCTTGCTGTCTCAATGAATCATTAGTTTCTATTTGTTCAGTTCTAATTTTTAAAGAATTATTTTCTTCATTAGCTTTTTTACTTCTTTCTGTAAATGTCAATTGAGTTTTAAATGTATTGTTTTGGTCATGTGGAATTTTTCCATTTCACTGTATTTTTTTTTAGTGAATTATTTTCTTTCAATTCAAGATCCTACTTTCTTGTGAGTTCTTTGTCTTTTCAATTCACAGATCCTACTTTCTAGTGAATTCTTTATTTTTCAATTCCAATTCTTACTTTCCTGAGATTTTTTTTTCCAATTCGTATTTCAGGAAGTTGTTGCTCTCTTGAAGGCTTCTCTTTCCTTTCCCATTTATCTTCTAACTCCTTTTGAGACTTTTAATGGTCTCTTCTTAGAGCATCATATAAAGGAGGAAAGTCTGATGCATTTTGCTGTTTGAGGTCTCTTCAGGTTTGCTGACCTGCTCTTTTCTGCATAGAAGCTGTAGATCATTCTTTTCATCTTTTTATTCATGTTTTAAAGCCTTTGGGTAGGTCTCCTAGGCAAGGGGTTACCAGCTTCCTCTGCAGAGCAGGGAAAGATGTAAACCGATTTCCAGCTCCAGGTATGGGAGTGCTCTGGTGAGAGTTTTCCCTTCCCCCAACAGGAAGTGGATTCAGCACTGGCCGAGCTATCAAAGTGCCCAGTTGGGCTGAGTGGGTTAGCGATTGTCCTCGCCTAGAGACTAAGGGGTGAAAGTGTCACTGCCCCAGGCCGGAGCCTCCTGTGGGACTGTGAGTATTAGCAGCTGACCGCAGACCACAGACCGCAGACCATAGACTGCAGACCGCAGACCGCCCCGAACTCTGCCCCAGTGTCTCTGCCCAATGCAAATCGGCCCTGGAAAAGCTCTATGGCCCCAAGCCGAGCCCCCACTGCGCAGATTGGAGGCTAACCCGGGCTGTGTCCTCCTGCCGTGCAGGATCCAGCTGCCCCAAAGAAAAGCCGTACTGCAGGTTGGGGCTCTTGCCTTTGCTGAGATCTTGCTTTCACTTTCGGTTTGAGACTCTCCTCAGAACCTAATTTCTCTCCCTATGTACTGCTGAAGTCTCCCCTGGCCCCGAACCAACCTTTTTGGCGAGACTGCAGATTTTCTTCAGCTGGTGAGTTGTTCTACTTCTTATCTTTACGAATTGTAGCAGTCAAGACTATTTTTGAGGCTCGATATAATATTGATAAAGAGGGTAAGAGAAGAGCTTAGAAAGTCGCGTGTGTCTTCTCCGCCATCTTGGCTCCGACCCAACCACCTATATTTTAAGGGTTTTCCAGCTGTAAGCTTATGTGTCCTACTAAAGTCCCTTCCAGTTCTAAGGTTTCATGTTCAGTGTCCTAAAATTTTATAGTTTAAGATTCCTTCCAGCTCTAAGATTCTGTTTTATATCCTAACAGTCTACATTTTACTATCCCTTCTAGCACTAAGATACCAATTCTATATTTTAATATCACAAAATAATAAATTTGGAGTTGGAAGAGATTTAGAAATTTAGTCACACTTTTTATTTTACATATGGGGAAACTGAGACCCAGAAAGGTCAAATGGCTTTCCTGGCCAAAGGCATTTTACTTGTATTCTGAACTCTTCTACTATATTACACTATCTCCAAGGACTAGATACAAAGTGGGACCAAGGAATATGCTTAGTAACTTGGGAAAATATCACAATTTTGCCACCTGAATATTAGAGAATCAATGGTAGGCAATGATGCACCTAAGTCCTACAACCCAGCCCCAACCCTTTTCAATAGGACAATTTGTAAATCTATGTTAGATCAACAGTAAAAGAAGAAGTCCATTAATCATGCAAGGTGCATAGGTGCTATTTTGCAATGGCCCCAAAGCAACTTTTTTCAATGGACAATATGCTTCAAAATCAAAAATGATTGTGCTACAGAGACTAATTAAGCAGCTATGTGTGTGACACTGGTTGATGATAATATGGACTCAAAAAGTCAAACAGCCTCTCATCCTCTTATTTGAAGGCTAAAATAAATGAGTCATTTTTCTGCAGCCCATTGACTCCATCTATAAGAGGCCTGTTGCTTTCAATCATTGATGATTCCCTTTTCCCAGCTTTTGCTCTTGTCATTTTCCTCTGTCTGGCATGAAGGTTATCATTACACTTACTTCGAAACTAATATCCTCATGCTTCCTTATCAACATCCTACCCATCCACTGAAACATAGCTCAAATTCTAGCTCCTCTATGAAGTCAAATTCACGCGGACTTTCCCTTCCCTGAGCTCTAGTAGCAAGCATAAACCTATATGGATCACAGTGGTGCTAAAAGTATGGAGCAAACAATCATACATCATTCAGTATATTATAAATAGAAAGCCAAGCTATTTGAGAACAAAGATTAGATCTATGTATCTTTATATTTGATTTGGGCCCTTGCAAAGAATAGAGACTTGATAAAATTTTAAATTTAAATTTGGATTAAATTGGATTAGGGGATGTAGTTGTTAGTGCACTAAGTCTCAAGTCAGGAAGACCAGAATTCAAAATCAGATTCAGACAGTAGCTGTGTGATCAGGGGCAAGTCATCTTACTCTGTATGCCTCAGTTTCCTCACCTATAAAATGAGCTGGAAAAGAAAGTGGCAAACCACTCCAGTATCTTTGCCAAGAAAAATCCAAAATAGGGTAATAGAGTCAGCCGTGACTGAAGTGATGAAACAAGAACAAATGCTTAGCACTAAATATGAATATTGTAGTGTATCAATGTTTTACTAGTGTTGAAACAAGTTTTTGAACCAACAACAAATTTGAGCATGCCCCAGTATCACTGATAAAAGGACCACAAAGCTGACCAGACTCCTCATTAAAGTAATGGACTCCCATTGTACTCAAAGGAGAAAAAAAAAAAAAAGCCATAGTTCACTTATGAAAAGGATATGCATTCAAAGAGCCAAAGAGACTCTAGTTTAGGAGTCTGAGTACAATTCAATTCAATTCAATTCAAATACTAACTAAAGGACAGCTATGTATAGCATCCTTATATAGGTGTTGAGAGAGAAGGCGGTTCAGTGATGGTTTCTGCCTTTAAGAGTCTTTATAGCTGAAGGTCTCAGAGAAATACCATATCCAAATACAACTTTCATTCAAATGAAACTCTCCATTTCATCTTCTCTCTCATACTTCTCTCACTCTTACAGTTGATGGTGAGGGCCATTCTTGTGTTAATTATCTGTTTCTTGAAGGAATTTTCATGATATAGATTCCAGTCTTGTCAGACGAGGGGAAAAATGCCTTGTAATGAGAAACAAAACTTCTGGTAAAATCACCTCCACCAAAATAGGAGAGAGAGAAAAAATTTAAACACCAAGTGGAAAATACCCCAAGGCAGAAGTTTTATCTTATACCCCGAATATGATTCACATATCAGAGATTTAAATCTGGGACTTTAGAGGTCATTTGGATCAATCCTTCCATTTTATAGATTCTCCTTCCTGACAGATGGAGAATTTAATTCAGAACTCTTTTTTGCAACTTCTTTGCAGAGACTTAAATGTCTGAAATCTGATCACACTGAAGTTGGGTATTCTCATAAACAGCATTAGGCATCCCAATATTGCAAAGAAATTCAAATATTCCATTCTTAATATGTAGCAAAAGAAAAAGCCATATCTCAGATTTTTTTTCATTCCTTCAGATCCTGTCAATCTAATTTGTAAACTCTACATTGCAAATCAAAGCTTGCTGGCCCCCACAATACAAATTCAAACAGTTGCTAAGCATTTATTATAAACTGGCACCAATTGGCCATTTTATCCACAATTTTGAAGGAGAAAGGAAAGTGTATCCAAATGAGAGGCAGGGCTGGAATGAGTTCTTATTTGTCTTCCCAAGAAAACACATAAAACCATATTTACTAGTGTTTACCAACCGTAACACATGCTTGACTTTCCCCTCTGATTGCAATTGTTTGCCCATCTGTGGATTTAAAGATTGCCAGGATCTTGCTTGCTCTATATTACTGGTTGTTTGTTTTTGTCTTTGTTGTGTAATCTTCAGTGCCTTGTAAGTTAGATAGTATTAAATTTACAAATGTTTTACCTCTACTCGCTAGAGCATCATATTTATATGATGTAATTACCATGATGAAATATCTGTAGCCAATGTCTAAGGATTGTAGACCTTCTACCAATCATGCTATAATTCATCTGAAAGAATCATTACTATCTAATATAAATTCAATTGTAAAAGTAAAATTCCATGTATAATTGAGGTTGTAATTATAACTACATCTCTCACAAGTCCTAGTTACAAGAATATTTTTATACAACGGAGATGAGCAAATCCTTTGAAAAAGCTGTCTTAGCAAGACATGGATAAACTGTCTCACATAGCTATCTTGATCATAATCAGAATTAAGAAAATATCCTTTTCTCTACAACCTTCATTTAACAGCTCCTTTAAATTTAATTCAACATAGAGCTAAAAGGGACCTTTGAGGTAATCAAGTTCCACCTTCTAATTTTAAAATTGAGGAAACTGAAGGACATAGATTGAGCAAGTACCAGGGACTCTGAAGGTATCTTTCAGAATCCAGATAAGTTTTATTCATGAAATGTGTCAGGGTGACTTCAATTACTACTGCATGACTATTGGTCAAAAATTAGGGATTTAGATCTGAAAGAGCCCTTAGAGGCTATCAAGTCAAAATCTCTCATTTTATAAATAAGGAAACAGTAAAAGATTTAGCCAGAATTACTTATTAAATATCTCAGTTGAGATTAAAACACAGGTTATCCCAACTCCAAGTCCAGTGCTTTACCTATTATACCATGGTGATGTTACACTTCATTTCCAGTGTAGGTTGCACAAGATGCCTCCTTGGGTCCTTCTAGCACTGAAAGGAATACAGAATGACAGGTGCATACAGTGGCACACAATGCTGCCTCTCAATTATTGACTAGCATTTTTAGTTATAGAGTGCTAGAAACAGCATGATATTTAAATATGTCCTTAAATAACTCCTAGAGCTAGATAAAACTTTTGAAAAGAATTAGCTGTTATTAGCAATGCTGCCTACAGAGAAAATGGTCTAGGAAAATCCTCAGTTACTAAGCTGATAGAATTTAGAATTGGAAGGAATTTTTGAAGATCATTAGGTCATCTTATCTAGTTTTCAAAATAGAGAAACTGAGGTCCATTGTGATTAAGCTGTTACTCAAGATCACATAGGTAGTTGGAAACCATGTAGAGATTTGAATTCTGAATTTTTGGTTCCAAAGCCAAGGCTCTTACATTGAACTATCTATCTCCTGGCTTTTAAATATATTGTTATCTTTTAACCTGTTTTATTTTTCCAAAAAGAATAATGAAAATAGGCAAAAATAACCATGTATTGGTACTTAGCCATGTAAAGAAATAGGAGAAGTATGTGCCTCCTGTCACATCAAGTCACACATATGCACAAAGGTTTGAGTACAAACACTCCAGCTTCTGACTCCAGAGCCATCATCTCTCATAGCCCCAGTACCCAGGATGCAACTCATAGGGGTATCTGTATAATCTTTCAGCCTGCTGTTTGCTATGTAATATTCCTTCTGCTCTGCTGACAGCTCTTTTATCCCAGAAGGGGAAAAAATCCTAAGTGGACACATCTAATTTATTGGGTACTCAGTTTTTGCAGAAGCATAAGAAATCCAGCAGAATAGATCTCCACTAAGCCAGCCACGAGACACTCAGATGCAGGGCCCCTGAAGCTGGCTCAGTTCAGAATAGAGTTTGATGTTCTTGGGACCCAAGATGAAAGGCGAAGGGATGTGTGTTCTTCAGAGTCCTGCTGGAGCCCATGTCATTTCAGGCAAACAGCATAATTGAAAGTGTTCTTTTTTCTTGTTCTACTGGGTTGGTGAAGACTTTCAGAAAGGAAGAGGGCTCTTGGTAGAGAGGGATAGGGTAGAGAGCTTTTGGCTTACAACTATCACAACACTATGGTTTAAAATAGATAGACCTGTTTTTCTTTTCACAGAAAGCACTTGAAAGGCCCCAGTAGTTTCATCTCCACTTTCTAAATGTAAAGCCTTTTAAATATACATGTTGAAAGAAAGCCCCCAAAACACTAACACCAAGGATCACTGACAATCTAGATGTGTATGTAAAAAGCAGTAATGCAGCAATCCTTACTCCAAAAGACTGCTTTATGGACAAAAGTTGCCTTGTTCAAGGACAAAAGGGAAAGTAGAAAAGCTACAATCATTCATGTGTTCAACAAGCTAAATGACACATTTATTGCTTTCCAGGCTTCATACATGACTCTTTGGACTCTCTCTACCAAGTCACAGCAGGAAATTCTCATCCAGGAAATTCACTCAGCCTCCAGCCTTCTCATATTGGAAACTTACTCTATGGCCCCTTCCTTTGGTTAGTTTTTCATAGAACCTCTACTTTAAGAAAAATTGTCCCCCACACCCTTTTTCTTTTTTGGGGGGCTTTGTGAATGCCCACTCTGCATTCACTACTGCCAGTCTCTCCTAATTCCCAGGCCCTCAGAGAAATCTCTGGTCACTGTCTTTGGCAGGGCTAAACCAGTTTTACCAAGCTTACCTCTGTCTGAGGTCTTCAGAGATCTCTGCCCATCATTTCATAAGAATGATGGTTTAAAAACACGATAGATAGAGTGCTTGAGAACAGCCATGTGCAAGCTCAAGATCTTTTATTCACGTGTTCACATCCTGACCCCTTGCTGACTCCCAATGAATACCAGGTCAAACAGGACCTGCTTCCTCCTCATCCCACATCTTAAATAGGGTCTATGAGGTCACACACACAGCCAATCAGAGAAGGAGACGCTTCCCGATAACGATGCGATCTCAATGTGGCCCAAGTTCCCGCCCACGAGGCGGTCCCTGCTATTCACAGAAACCACTTCTGGGGATCTCAAGCATTACTACCTGTTTACTTCCTGTTTGCACTGAGCCTGACTCCTCCTCCATCTTTACAGGGGTTGTCTTCTCTCATTAGAATATAAACTTCTTGAAGGCAGGGATTACTTATGTTTGTATTCCCTAGTGCCTGGTGCATAAATGTTTATGGACTGGATAGCAAAATACTAGGACTTGGAGTCAGGAAGACAGACCATCTACTGTTTCAAAAACTTAGTAACTGGGTGACTTTAGTCAAGTCATTTGACCTTTTTTCAGCATGAATTTCTTCATTTATAATGATGGAACATTAATATAAGAATTACACACACACATACACAAAATATTAATAACACCTACCTCATGTGGATGTTGTGAGAATCAAATAACATATGTAAAGTTTTTTATAAGCCATAAAGGGTATACATATAAATGTTAGCTGTTTACTACTGCTGCTTCTACTACTACTGCTACTATTATTACAATTACTATCATTACTACTATTACTACTATTTCTATTACTACTACTACTATCACTACCACTACTCTTACTACTATTACTATTACTGCTACTATTATTATCACTACTACTACTGCTACTGCTACTGCTGCTGCTACTACCTACTATTACTACTACTACTACTACTATTACTATTACTACTACTACTACTACCACCACTAACACTATTATTACTACTACTGCTACTACTATTACTAGTATTAATACTACTTCTACTACCACTAGCACCATTACTACTACTACTGCTGCTACTATCTACTATTACTACTATTGCTACCACTACCACCACTATTACTACTATTACTACTGCTACTCCCATTACTATTACTACTACTACTACTACCACTACCACTACTATCGCTACTATTACTACTATTACTAGTACTACTACTACTAGCACTACATTACTATTACTGCTGCTACTGCCTACTATTACTACTACTGCTACTACTACTACTAGTATTGCTACTACTATAACTATTACTACTACTATTGCCACTACCACTACTATTACTACTACTGCTACTATTATTACTATTACTATCACTACTACTATTACTATTACTACTAATACTACCATTACCACTACTATTATTACTACTGTTACTATTATTATCACTACTACTACTGATACTGATACTGCTGCTGCTACTACCTACTATTACTACTACTGCTACTACTATTACTATTACTACTACTACTACCACTACCATTACTATCACTACTATTACTACTACTGCTACTACTATTACTACTATCACTATTACTACTACTACTACCACTAGCACTACTATTACTACTGTTACTACTATTGCTGCTACTACCTACTATTACTACTACTGCTACTACTAGTAGTATTGCTACTACTATTACTATTAGTACTACTGTCACTACCACTACTATTACTACTGCTGCTACTACTATTATTATTACTACTATTACTGCTACAACTATAATTACTACTGCTATTACTACTATTACTACTAATGCTACTAGTATCACTACTGCTGCTACTATTTCTACTTCATCTTCTACTACTACTACTACTACTATTGCTGGTTGGTTGTTGTTCTTCATTCTCAAAGAGGAACAAAATGGCATCACTATGTTAGACTCAAGTTGTGGTCTGTCTGGATACGGCTGATCAGACCAATATGACCTTTGAATGCTCTGCCACAGATTAGACCCAAATAGTGTACATGAACAATTTAACTTTGCACATCCTGCATGTCTTCTGAGCCAATTCAGTTCTGATTTGCCCATAGAGGACAGCACCTTCTCTGATGAAGGCTTGTCATAACCTCTGGCAATGTCTTCCACGTCATGTAATCATTTCTAAAGTCCTTTAGAATGACCTTGAGAATATACTTGTATAGTTTGGTTTTTTTTGACCAACTCGTGAGCCCTTACCCTGTTATCATAAAGTCTTTTTGCCAAGTATATGTTTGGCATTCAAACAAAGAAATGTGTAGAAATGCTAATTATCTACTACTACTACCACCATTACCACTACCACTACGACTGTCCACCAAGAGAAAAAAAAAAAAGCATTTCCAATTTTCACATTTCTAGCATTCCATAGTATAACTTCTAGTCCTTGATCATGTTGTTTTCTAATATCCCCAGTCTCCTACAGAGCTTTCTATGACTTCTGGCTTCAGGGGGTGGTATAATGGGAACTGAACAGAATGAAAATGAAGTAAATATACTTCAATGGTCATGAAAAGCTAACTCTTGAAACTTTAATTACAGACACAAAAACTGGTCAGATACATGTGCTACTCATCTTTTAAGAAGCAGTCATTAATTGAAATATTTTCTTTCTTTTGAAATCTAAACCATTCTTCAAAGTCTATTTCTAATGTCACCACCTTCAGGAAGTCTCCCTTGTTTTCCTTCTTCTCTAGATAGTAATGATCTCTCTCTTTATCTGATCTCACTTCAAGTCTTATCACCTCTAAGGTATTTTAGTTTGTATTCAGAGTAGGCAAGGTGCTATAGTAGAGAAAGAATGGGATTTGGAATAAAAAAGAATTGGACTTCATTCCTGCCTATTGCCTGTGTGCCTTGAGAAAATCATTGTTCTTTTCCAGGTATTCAGTATAATGAGAAGCATATACAAAATGATCTCTAAGGTACCTTCCTGATCTCAAGTTTTCAGATCCTATGAAGGAGGAACAATTTGTTATTTTTTTATTCATTTATGTTTGCTGTGGTTGTATTGTCATCACTGGTGTTGTTTTTAATATTCCCAAGGACTTAGTGCAAGGCTTTGCACATTGCAACTTGCTGTTAAACCAGCAGTACTCAATTCTTTATCTCCTAGGATGGTTTTATTGAATGAGAACTGCCTCCTTAATTGTACTATTTCTCAGGTATTAATATTAGTCCCTTTCTTATAAGCCTTCCCCCATCCCTGTGCAGGGTCTAACTCTAATTCACCTAAGCCTGAGATGAGCATAGGAGTGTGATCCAGAGGGCAAAGTAAACATAGTATAGGACACAACAATAAAATGTATACCAGGAAAGAATAAGTCAAGGAAAGGTTTTTCTTAATACTGGTCATGAGGCCCCAAATCAAGGCAGATATAAAATAATCTAGAGAATGCAAGTGAAGGGGCCATGATTGAGGTCAGTGTTCATATTCTAAATGAGAAAAACAATTTATTAGATTCAGAATATAAAAGTAGGTCAAAATGGGCTAAAAGTTTGTTTTGACAGAATCAGTACTGAATCCTGTTTTTGAAACTGCATAGTACTTTCTCTGGCCAAATCTGGCAAGGATTTAAATGTTTCTTTACCTAGGGACAAAGAGAAAGATCTGAAAATGGCTCAAACTTAGAGGGACTCTAAATTTCTACCTCTGTCATAAATGATAGTCAATTATTAGCTTAAGTTCCAGTGTCAAAAATAAATAGAGGAGTATTTAATATGTTATGTACTATGTGCCAGCACTTTACAAAATACAGGGAATACAAATACATTAGCTCAAAGAACTTACATTCTAATTGGCTTAAACATGATGGGGAAAAATGTCTGGGAAATCAGGAGTATAGCTGAGAGAAGGCTAAAGAAAATCACTGGCCTCTATGTATACCCTTTGTTTCAGTGTCTATACTGGGTCCGTATCTCAACAAGATCATTAAAAAGGGAAAAGGACTCACGTGTGCAACTTTTTTTTTTTTTTTTTTTTTTTTTATAGTAGCAAGGAACTGGAAATTGAGTGGATGCCCATTAGTTGGGGAATAGTAGAATAAGTTATAGTATATGAATGTTATGGAATATGATTGTTCTATAAGAATTAACAAGCAGGCTGATTTCAGAAAAGCCTGGAAAAACTTACATGAACTGATGCTAAATGAAGAGAGCAGAACAAGAGAACATTGTACACAGTAACAAGATTATGTGATAATTAACTGTGATGGACTTAGCCCTTTTCAACAATGTGATGATTCAAAGCAATTCCAACAGACTTGTGATGGAAAATGTCATCTGCATTCAGAAAGAGAACTATGGAGATGGAATATAAAACATAGTATTTTTATCTTTTTGTTATTTGTTTGTTTGCTTGCTTTTTTTCTTTTGCATGTTTTTTTTTTTAATTTTCCCTTTTACTCTGATTTTTCTTGCATAGCATGATAAATAGGAAAATAGAAGAATTGCACAGGTTGATGTTCTGAGTTTTTATTTGAATTGGATTTAAGTGAGGGAGAATTGTACAAGGTCATCAGCCTTACTTTGTCTTCCAAAGTCAATGAAGTCCAGTGGCAGGACAAAAGTCAAGATGATTGGAGATGACTAGGGATACAGTAGCAAGAATGGAATTGGGAAAAGAAATAAAAGAATTCTGACCTTAATTACAGGTAACTCTTTAACATTTTTACTCAATCACATAATTAGACTTGACATGATAAGATTATAAGGACTCTAATGAATTAATTTAATAATTATGTTTCCCCTGTAAATAGCAGCCTATATTAGGTTTTGAGCCCATTCCTCTGCATCATGATATGGTATTGCAATCCCAGGAAAAGAAAAGAAAAGTAAAACAAGATCATTCTGTTATAAAAGATTCTGTTTTCTTTTATAAGGGACAGGAGATTCTGCCACTCATGGTGCTAATTCAAGGCAGCTTTCTTGAATTTGTTCTTGTAAGGAGAAAGAAATGCATGCCAGAAAATTTGGAGAAATCTGCATGGTCGACCAAGGGAGCTATTCAGGAGCTCTTATTTAATTTCTACTCAGACAAAGACAAAGCTGACAAGGAAGGCAGACTCAAGTATAATGCAAATGATTTTTGAACAGAAATTCCTTTTCATAATTATTCAATGTGAAACAGAATTAGCAAGGCTTGCTTTGCAGATCTATTAGCTTAAAAGCCCAGATAAGTCATTAGGCTTAAGTACAAGAGGACATTGGTGCTTTGATAAGAAACCTTTATTATAATTCCTCCAGAAATCAGTCCTGGATAAAAATATACAATCTCAAAAGATTACAAAGTGATTTTGAAAATTTGATGTAATGAATCCTGTTTAGGAAACATAAGATGAATCATTTCATTCTCATCATCAAATTCATGGACAACTTTTACTGATTTCTTTGTAGAAATTTTTACTCTTTTCTTCCCTTAACCCTATTTCAAGAATGGGAAAAGTAAATAGTTCCTCACCTTCTGTGTCACTCCTTCACAATGCTGCTCAGAGATTACATTGAAAGTGATAGGAATTTTTAGAACAATTCAGTCCAATTACACAAATATTGATTAATACCTACTAATGGTGAAGCACTGAGATAGGTGCTGGGATTACAATAGGCCCATCTTCAAATGCATGAGCAATTGGCTCATACATGCATACTTACAGGCTATATGCTATGTTTCTAGTTCAGCCAACTGAGCTGAGAACAAGCCATGATCTTGATTCAGCATTCCTTAGGGCACTTTTTTCTTCTATAGACAGGCAAAAACAACAACAAAAACAATACCTTGACTTTAAGTGCTTTAGCCATTCAGTTACCTAGAGAGGAAGGTGGGGAGTAGAAGAACCAGCACCAGAGTTTCATCTTTTGCTACTTATCTAAGTTGGTTAAATTAGTTCACCTTTGAAATGCTAATAGTTAATGTCAAAATACCCTTTAATGAATATTGTTTCATTGCCAACTATGCACCAAGCATCCTTCTAGGCACCATGGGAGACAAAACAACAATAACATGAGCTTTGTCATCATAAAAATTAAAGCCTAATGGAACAGAGCCCCTTAAACTTTTTCTATTCATGACCCCTTTTTTGCCCAAGAAATTTTTACATTATCCGAGGCATATAAAATAGGTATATAAACCAACCATTTACTGATAATAAATCATAATTTCACAACCCTCACATTTAGTTATGAGATCTCATATGCAGTTGAAAACCATAGTTTAAGAAGGTGGGAAGTAGAGGACTCTGAGTTAAGAAACTCATAATTATAATAAAAGCTAGAATACAAAAAAAGCAATGGGAGAATTTTTTAAAAATCACTTCTGATTGGTTTTTTGTCAGGTTCCTTGTAATAATTTTTCCAAAACTTCTAATATCTTAAATTCCAAATTCTACTTCATTTTCTCATGTAAATGACCTTTCATCTATTTCTACTGAGATAAAAGCCAAATTATGAAATCCTTTAGTTCCACTCTTCAAGCCCTCTAAACCTCATGATTATGTTGTCACCCATCTTGGCTCTTTCTCTTATTTCAACAGAACAAATTGGTCTTTCTTCTTGCTGTTGATAGCCTCCACTTTCTCCTTTTAACACTATTTCTTTTAATGTCATTTGTGACTCTATCCTATCCTCATTCTCCCTTCTTGCTGCTTCCACTCAGCATATAAAAATGCTAGAATTTTCCCTATCCTTAAAAAAAAATTACAACAAAAAAAAAAATTTCTTCTGATATTCCTTTAAGCTATTTAACTATCTATTCTCTCTACTCCCAAATTTCCAAAAAGAACACCCAACACTTAACATCTCTGATTCCTCACTATTCACTTACTCCTTAACTCTATAAAATTTAGCTTCCTATTCACCACTCTACTCAAACCATTCACCCACTGTTGTTAAAGATCACTAAATCAATTGATGTCCTTAACTTCTCTGCAACTTCTGATGCTGGCCACTATCACTTCCTTGATAGTTAATCTCTTTTGGCTTCCCTGACACTGATTATTCCTTCACTCTAGATTTTTCCATGTTTCTCATGCTCTCCATCCTTGAATCTAAATGTCTCCAAAGTTCTTTCTCTTTTTCTTCTCATTTCTGTTTTTTTTTTAATTTGTTCGTTTTTTTGGGGTGAATAGAGAGCTGGCTTTGAAGTCAGTAGGATATGAATTCAAGTTCCCTCTCAACACAGAATGGTAGGGTGACAACCTTTCAGTAGTCCAGATGAGGGGTTTTCAAAGTGTAGTCCAGAGAATCCTGGGAGTTTCTGAAATTATTTCAGTGACTACTAATTCAAATTTAGTTTTTTATTTCTAATGTGGTAAATATCTATACTTATAATTCACACGAACAAAAACTCTTTGGACAGATCCTCAATAATTTTTAATAGAATAAAAATATTGAGAAAAAAGTTTGAGAACCACTGTTCCAGATAAATTGCTAAGACTAGTTGTGCCCATCTGCATTGATTAAAAAAAAATTTCCTATATCGAATATACTTGTCTCACCCTATAGGGAAGTAGGAGGGGAAAGGGAAAAGCAAGGGGGAGGTTAATAGATGGAAAAACAGAAATAGAAGGGGAAAGGGATAATAAATGGGGAGGGTCTGAAGAAGGGGATGGTGATGATCAGAAGCAAAATTCTAATAAGGAGGGAAAGAAAAAAGAAAAGTAAAAATAAAATTTCCTCATCTGGGAGTTCCCTATACCAATGAAATCATAAGTGTAGTTCTTATCAAGTACCCATTCATATCTATCACTACTACCACTAATCCACCAAAAGTTATTTAACTCATATATTTCTGTTCATGATATGACTTTTCTGTATTCACCTAAGCTCCAAGACTCAGAATGATTTTTGACTATACAATGTGCTCTCACCTTTGAACCTACTAATGCATCATTGCCTTCTTGAGTGACATAGGTGGATAGAGCTTCTGATCTAGAGACAAGAAGACTTGAGTTCAAATACTGTCTCAGATGATAGCTGTATGATGATGGGCAAGTGACTTAATTGCTGTATGTCTCAGTTTTCTCAGCTGTAGAATGGAGATAAAATTTCTCACAGAGTTTTTGTGAGGATCAAATGATGTATTTGTAAAGCATTTAGCACAGTATCTGGCACTAGTAGGTATTTAACAAATGCTTGTTCCTTTCTTCTCTGAATCTCTCACATATAATCTACTGTCAAGTTCTATCAATTCTATTTCCACCATCTCTAACATTCATTTCCTCCTTTTCATTGCCACTAAAACAATACAAAGTTCATTCTTTCTCACCTGGGTAATTTTAATAGCTTCGTGACTAATTTTTTTTTTTATCTCCAGCCAAGAGGTTCTTAATTTTCATTCTATAAACCCTTTGGCAGTCTGATGAAACTTATGGGACCCTTCTCAGAATATGGCTTTTAAATTCACTATTAAAAGAAATTCTAAATTTTAAGCAAAGTTTAGTGAAAATAAAGATGCAATTATTTTCTCCATTCAAGTTCATAGACTCCCCCTTTAAGGATTCCATGGACCCAAGGTTGAAAGTTCCTGCTCTTATTGGCTTTCCAAACTATTCTTTATGTGAACAATTTTTTTCTAGCAATGAAAATCTGACTTTTCTTCCTATTTATAATCTTTGCATTGAGAAAGAAAAGAAAATAAAAACAAAACCAAAAAATTCCAACTGCTAAAATATATAGTCAAGAAAAACAAATATACCCATTGACCGTGTCCAAAAATAATGTTACAATCTGTATTCCGCATTAATTACTTTTCTTCAGTAGATGGGTAGCCCATTTCATCACAAGTCCTTTGAAATCAGTTACTCCTTGTATTCCTAAGTCTTTCAAAATGTTATGCTTTTACAATAATGCTGTTGATGTATAAATTGTTCTCCAGTTCTCTTCTCACTTCATTCTAGACTTTCCAAGTCTTCCTAGGTTTTTCTGAAGCCATTCCTTTCATCATTTCTTAAGGCAAAATAGTATTTCTATTCAAATTCCAAATTTATATATCATAATTTTTTCAGCTGTTCCCCAATTGATGATACTTTCTATCTCTGCCAAGTTTCTAATCTTTAGTATTGCAAAAAAAGCTAATATAAATATTTTTGTAGATATCAGCTCTTTTTCTTTTTGATATCTTTAAGGCATAATTTGTTGGACAATAATATTGATTTGGACACACTACCTTAATGCTAACAAAATGATGTCATTTTGGTTCTCTTTGAGAATAAAGTCCAACAACCAGACTGCTGGCTGGAACAAGATGCATGCACAACTTAATAACTTTTTCTCCTTTACATTGCAACCCAAGTCATTTTGCTAATGCACCATTATGGTTGTATTTCTCCTCTACACAAATAGCTTTATAACCTTCCTCCCATACTGCTTATTGAATAAAATTTAAACTTCATAATGGCACAAGATAAATCCAGCTTTCTTGTCTTTAACTGGCTCTACTCTCCCTTCATGTATTCTACTTTCTAGCTAAACTACTTTTCATTGCCCAGCTTCCTATTTCTATTCTCATGCTATTTTCTCCCAAAATCAATCTCAGAGCTAGAAGGAATATCTTAGAGTCTATTTAGTCTAACTCATACCACAGAAAGAATCTTCTCCTTACAGAGGTCCCCAGCCACCTGAAAGCTCTCTAGTGGAGGTGAAATCAGTACCTCCCAAGGCAGCCCACTTCACATGAGGACAGCTCTAAATTGTTAGGAAGATTTCCTAAACATCAAGCCTAAATCTCTCCCTGGATACTTCTGTTGTTTCTTCTAGTTCTGGCCCTGGTGCCAAGTAGAATAAATCAAATCTCTCCTCAAAGTGACAGCTCTCCTAATACTTAAAGGTATCTACTGTGTTCTCTCTGGCTCTTCTCTTCCACAGACTGAACATCTTTTAACCAGTTCTTGTATAGCGAGGTATCTAATGCTCTCACCACTTCAATTGTCATCCTCTAGTCATGAACAGTTTATCACTGATTTTCCTAAAATGTGGTATCCAAAACTGAATATGATACTACTGATACAGTCTAGTTAGGGAAAGGTGTAGGGTAGATATCATTTCCCATTTATTGATAGATTGTATCCCCAATACCTAGAATAAACTCCTTCTAATTCCTCATACCCATCAGCAATAATTCTTTGTTTTATTCGAGATCCAACTCTCATCATGCCAAAGAACTCATGATTCCTTCCTTGATCTATGCCCCAAGTGAAAATTATCTCTCTCTACATACACAAATTGTTCTTTGCATTTTATCTTTCAAGCCTCCCACATTTTAGCTCACATCATAGTAATTTGGCACATATCTGATTTTCTCATTAGATTGTAAGTTATTTAGGTCAGGGAGTTTGTCATTTCGTTTTCCACTGTTTTTACATCATTGATATTTATAGATTACCCCCACTTTATGAAACATCTCAAAACAATGTAAAGCAATTAATGAAAATTAATTATATAGTGACCTCATCTGAAAGTGCATCTATCATTGCCCTGCAACAATTCTTTACCTTTTAAATAACAGAAATCTATTTTTCTACCTTCCATCTCCCACACTGGAAAAGAAAGAAAACAAATGTTCATAACAGATATGAATAGTCAAGTAAAATAAATTCCCTTAATGGCTTTATACTACATGTGTGTATACTCACACATATATGTATATGTGTACATGTATATGTATACATATATATGGGTATATGCCTATATAAATGCATATATGTGTGTATGTATACGTGTGTGTGTGTGTGTGTATTTCATTCTGCATCCTAAATTCATTACCAAGCTATTATGTTTAGCATGTTTCATCACTGATCCTCTAAAATCATAGGTAATTATTGTATTTCCATGCGTTCAGAGTTGTTTGTTCTTACAGCATTGTTATTATATAAATTGTTTCCTTGGTCAGCTTATTTAATTATTGATCAATGTATAAAAATCTTTATAACTGATCATTTTTATAATATTGATATTGTAGTATAAATTGTTCTCACTTCACTTTGCATCAGTTCTACCAAGTCTTTACTTGTCTTTATGAAATTATCTCTTTCCTCACTTTTTACAGCACAAGAGTATCCCAATATGTTCATATACTACAACTTATATAACCATTTCTCAGTTGGTTAGCACCTTCTTGATCTCTAGTTTGCTATAAACTTTTTGTATAGGATATATAGGGCCTCTTTCTTTTCATTGAGTGTGTTTAAGTTATAAGATTGGCAGTGATATAGGTAGGTCAATGTGCAAGAAATGTTTAGTAACTTTTTGTTTATAATTCTAAAATTGTTTTCTATTTTGTATTGACATAGCTAGCAATTCCACAATTTTTTTCTGCTCTGAGTAGGTATTTAATAATTGTTTGTTGAATTCAATTGAATTGAAAGTGGAGCTTTAGAGGAGGGAGAGATCACTTGCAGTTAAGGAGATAAGAGAAAGATAAAAGATAAATGAGAGGTCCAGGAAAATTCCCTCTATTGGCATTTCCAAAGATTTTATAGCATCAAAATCCCTACATGCTGGTAGTTACAAGGGACACTGAGCCACCTTGAAAAAGCAAACTGAGAACATGTCTTGTCCATGACAAGGGAACCCTTTCCTCCTTGGAACAGGATTTCATATTATTAAATTTAAAATTCAGGTTTCAAATAAGATAATCTAAAATCAGAAATTCATTAAGTCTATACAGTAAATTATGGACTCTTCCTACACACTTATTCATAGTAGTTAAATGTATGTGTACAGTACTGTAAATGTGTACCCAGAAAATATACAATACTAGAATAAACCACTACTGATAAGGGTAGAGCTGGGCACATGCATGAAGATCTTTCCAAAGCTATTCTTAATTCAGCCACATATACTTTGATTTGGTTACAGTCGATGCCAACAGTTATTGATGACTAGAGCTAACAATGGAGAATGAGCTCTTCTGTAAATAATGATTGAAATTCACTTGGGAAATAGAATGGCAGAACCAATTAAAGGGCATGTCTTTAATCTGGTTTTGGTGGTTTTTAATGGCTTTTAATTATTTGCATGTTAGAAGTCTATGTTAAAAAGGTATGTGATATAGAAAGATCCCATAATATTGTGAATCCTTGGTCATATATAGCACAGAATACTATATCCAATTAATATCCATATTTTGTAACATTATTAATGCAATTTGGTCATACTCTACTGTAAAGTTAAAAAGCAACTGCATCCTAGCGTCGTTCAATCAATCATCTCTTTATGATATCATTCACATTGTATTAACTGCTTTATATAATGCCCTTTCCTCTAACACTGGGCTTCTACAAAGCCAAATACTATAATCAGATAAATTGTTTAATTGAACAAAGCCCTTTTATATTTCTTTTGTATTTACTTAATTATATGTATGTGTGCCCCCCCCTAAATATTAATACTTTGAGAGCAAGGACCATTACGTTTTTGCCTTTGTATTTTTAACACCTAGAATAGTGCCTAGGAAATAGTATGTATTAAATAAATACTTGTTGAATGGATTTGTCCACGTACTCACCCTGATGAGCTACACAAAGAGGGAATTTAGGGGATTAGATAACCTGAAAATTTTACTCTACAATGCTCCATAAAATCTATGCAAACCCAATAAGTACCCCATACAACATCAACATCTCCACTCAGTCACACTTTGGATGTGGGCCAGTCAGGCACCCAACAGTTTTTATAAGAATTTTGGATGGCTCAAATCATATATCTTTAATGGCTTTGAAATTCAGAGTTTGGAACTTAGCATTCTATAAAAAAATCCTAGCGTTATTAGATGAGTATGTACCTTTCATCCTTATACAAGAGCCTTTCTATGCCATTGGAGCATCATTTGGGAGAAAGTACATTGGTCTGGAAATGTAATGAAACTGTCCAAGTATCTAAATCCTTCAAGAAGTAGATTTTCTCCCAAAATACTCATAAACCTTATTTCCCAAGTCATTTAAAATCAAGTTCATGTCCAAATATTAGTCAGATCCTCCAGAAAAAGCCTGGATACAATTCAAAGCAAGTGGGAGAGAGCCAATCTACATTGCTTATAATAACCAAATCTCCAAAGCACCTCACAGAAATCTGAGCATAATGTTTAGTTTTAAATAAACGTTACTACTGTTTCTATCTAAGCATCATTGCCCTGAGCCAGCAGGTTCTGGTATAGCTCTGACTATTCCTTACTTATCTGCCCCCTAGTTGTGCTTGTTTTCTTTTGAAGAATAATTAAGATTTAATGGCATATTTTCACAGTTTTTTTCTGCTGGCTTTCTTGCTGCCTACTGTGCAGAATGTCTCTGTTTGATCCCGGTCATTACAAGAACTGTACAGTAATTGCCTATCTGGTGACTCGTTAATGGAAGTCCCCAGAGAGAGGAGAAGCTGTTCTTTTGAAGTTCATCGTGTTTACTGTTGGCCCTCCTGGTTTAATCTATATCATCAGAGAGCCCTGTTCAATCATTGGCAACTCAATTCCTTCTCATTGGAATCCAGGTACTGGGTAAACAAGCTTCTCTCCATCCCCTCTCCGCTACCCCCCTTCTCTAGGGCAATTGCAGGTAAAACAAGCACTTTGAATGCACCAGAGGCCTTCTCTGCTCTGCTCCTATGGCATTCAGCCCAGCTGCAGAATGCTGCAGTAATCCTCACCCCAGCAGAGAGCTGGTTTCTGGCAACAACCCGCTGCTCAAGAGAATCATTTATGCTAGCACCCTTTCACCTACTAGAAATATTAAGGTCCCCTGTGACCAAAGCCCCATTTCAAACCCCTGGGGATAACAGCAGTGATGATAAAGTCAGGAGCTTAGGGATCTGGCCATCAGGATTGTTGGATTCCTCCTTCAATGCAGAAAAGCTTTCCAACTGAGAGCATGCTGATGATGAGAAAAACGGGGCATAGCCAATACATGACCCGGCAAATGAGCATGGGGCTATCCATATATACTTTTCTCCTATAACTAATCTCCAAAACCACAATCACTGGTACTCTGCACATTTCCCAGACTTGACCTCAGGAAAAAGGCAGAGCTTCTTCATTAAACTTCATGGTCTCAGATTTTAAATTGCCATTGCTTTTCTCTTGGTGTTTGGCCCCTCATGACCATGAGGCAGGACCATCAGATTTTAAAAGGCACAAAATGCCTTATAGATATTGATCCCTACCTTCCTTCAATGACACAAAGACTCAACTTGTAAGGATTTTTGCTTACATTAAAATTGTCTTTTTTCCAAACTGATAGTTAGTCCTGGTCTTTTCAAGGAGGATAGTAAACAAAACTGGATATCAGGTTTAATTTTATTCCCCTCTAACCTCATGCCTCATTGCAAAAGAAAGTTTATAGAATAATTACTTAGAAGAAACAAGGGAGAGCAAAGAGCTGCAGAAAAAATCAGCAGAAATTCAACTGGATTGTTTTAAACATCTCTTGGACACATTTAAAGAACCTTTGGAGGAGCAAATGGGAAAAGTGTTGTCTGAACATCCTCTGAATTTCATATTAAGTGGTCATGCATTTCATCTCTATTCAAATAATAGAATTCTGGGAACCCTCAGTCCTGAGTCCCCTCAAGCAGGAATTGTTTTTATCTGTTTTACATCATATCTTTGTCACTCTGGTAAAATTTATGGATCCCTTTCTCAAAATAATGTTTAGTGCCTATATTAATTGAAGGGAATATAAACTTTTGATTATAAATTAGTGTGGAAAAAAGATACAATTTTTCTCCAAACAAATTCATGTGACTCCTGATATATAATCATAAATATCTTGGGGGGTGCATTCTATGGTCTCCAGATCAATAACTCTTACCCTAAAATAGCAAAATTTCTCTTAAACCTTCAATGGGAAGTGATCCTTCTTTGCACCATTTGTCTATCCCCTTCTAAAAGGACATCTTTTGCCTCAGACTGGATATCATTTTCAGCTACTATAATATCTCCCTAAGAACTTAGATTTGATCAGAACAAACCCTACCTATTATTCTTTAGTGCCTACCTCAAGGTCTACCTATTCCATAACCTCTTCTTCAGTCAGCTGAACACCTATAACATGGATTGTTCATGATACTCAGTTGGGTCTTATCATATGTGTGTATCATTCCTTTTATAGAAACTCTAAATTCCTTAAAGTCAAGGACTTGTCTTATATTTTTTAGTTCCTTACAGTGCAATCAATTGTATATAAAAAGGAAGTCAATAAACCTTCATTGAATAAATGAATTTCAAAAGATCCAAACACATGATCATCTAGAAATTGAAGGGAACTTATATGTCATTTAATCTAAACCATTATTTTGTGAATAACAAAATCAATACCTAGAGAGATTAAATGACTGCTTCAAGTTTGTACAATCAGTGAGTGCCAGTGAGAATGTATATATGGGGGAGGGAAGAGGCTGGGAGGTATTGAACCCAAGTCTTTTTAATTTGTTAAATTTTTATTTATTTTTAAACTGTATTTCTAATGTATGGAATAAGACAAGGATTTTTATAACATAATACAATAAAAAAGACCATTGTATATGTAACTCAGATTTACTATTCACAACTTGCTCTTCTCCTTAGGTGAACTTATTTAGGATATTAAGGAAATTTATAATGGGACAATTCAGAATATCAAGAAACTCCCAAGTCCAATTTACAAAATGTTATTAAGTTAATAAGATTTCAGTTCCATAAGCATAATTGGCTGCAACCTCAATATGCTACAGACTAATTACCCTAACTCTATAGTCCTTATTAAGAGTTTTGTGGGAGAACACAACACATAGTATCTTATGGTATTGTTATTGACCTCCATCCCAAGATAAAAATAGGCACCAAAGATTGCAAGAATCCAAGATGTTCCAATTAATTCATCAGCTGATGTCCCTTCTCTTCCATGCCTCTTTAATCTCTCTTTCTCAACAAGTTCTTTCCCATCTACTTGAAAACTTTAAGTTGCAACAAATATTTTTCAATCCATAGACTTCTTTACTCCACCCATTTATCATTATGGTTCCCTTCCCCTTCATCGCTAAAATTGACAAAACTAACTACATCTGAAGCATCCACTTTCTTACCAAGGATTTTCTCTTCAATCCCTTGGCAAGTATTTCTGGCCCCACTACTCTATCAATACTGTCATTTGCAAGATAACAAATGATCACCTGATCCATAAATCCAATATTTTAAGTTTCCATTTTTCTTGATATCTCTGTATTATCTAATATTATTGACTGATTCCTTTTTCTAGATATACTTTCTTTCCTAGACTATTGAAGTTCTCTTGTTGCCTGTCCTCATCCCAAATATCTACCACCATCTATGTCTCCTTTTTAAGATTCTTCTATGCTACATGTCAATATTCCCTGAAGTTCAATACTACTCCCTCTCCTTTCTCCCATAGCATATCCTTTCTCTCCCAGAAATGGGAAATTGCCCATTTCCGTGACTTCTGTTATCACCTTTATACATACGACTCAAATTTCTCCAAATTTGACTTCCATCCTCAGGTCCACGTTCCTATTTCCTGTTATTTAGAGTATATTGCTATCTGTAAATAAAATCTCTAGCAATGTTTTCAAATTCATTTTTCTCTCCAAACCTGCTTTTCTCTCTAAATTCCATTTGTCAATAGCACTACCATTTGCTCAGTATACCATGGTCAATCTTACTAATCTTACTAATAATCTTTGACTCTTCCTCACACGTCATATCCAAGTCAAAAAAGTATTTCTTTGACAATTTCTCTTTCATCTGTTTCTTTCTTTTCACTTGCATTCCACTCCCCAAATACAAAACAATTGATTAGTACCTTGCTGGGATGTTGTAGTACCTCCTAAATAAGTAACACCATCCTCATTCTCTTTCCCTCAAAGGTATTCTTCATACCTACTACCATATCTTCCTATGTATAGGTTTGGTAATGTCACTAGTCTTCCCAAAACTGTTCAATCATTCCTGTTCAATTATGCCCAAATGTTCATGCCTTGTGGACCACAATGTCCATGGGATTTTCTTGGCAAAGATACTAGAGTCATTTGCTATTTTCTTCTTTGGTAGATTAAGGCAAACAGAGATTAAGTGATTTAGCCAGGATCTAGCAGCTAAAAAGTATTCAAGACATTTTTGAACTCAGATTTTCCTAACCCCAGACCCAGTGTTCTAACCACTGGACCATCTAATTCCCTATAGCCTATCAAATGATAGTCATACTCTTTTACCTATCATTCAAGGTCCCCAGTGTTATGGTGGACACCTATATTCTAGACTCACATCATTCTATTCCTTTGTATATACTCTACATTCTAGTTTAAAAAAAAAAACTACCATCCTTTATCCCAGTATATAATAAAAAATTTCCCATCTTTGTGCTTTTCTTCATGCTTTCTCCTATAACTGGAATGACCCTTCCTTCTCACATTTACTTTATACTCATCTTTTAAAAAAAATTCAAATATCATCTTCAAGAAGCTTTTCTCAAACTTCCAATTAGTAATGACCTTCTGTCTTCCTCAAGATTTACATAATACTTGGTTTGTGCCATTCTTATATATTTATCATTACATGCTATAGCTATCATACTTACATGCTCTTTCCCCCTTCTATGAAGCCTATCTTAACTGAACTTTATAGTGCACCTAGGCCCCAACACAGGGCAACAAGATGTCACAATAGACAAAGTGCCAGGTCTAGAGTTAGGAAGTTCAAATCTAGTTTCAGCCACATACTAGCTGTGTGATTCTGGGAAGTCACTTAACTCTGTTTGCCTCCGTTTCCTCATCTGTAAAAATGAGTTAGAGAAGAAAATGGCAAACCATTCCAGTATCTTTGCCAAGAAAACCCCAAGTGGAGTCACAAAGAGTCAGACACGATTAAAAGTGATTGAATAGGTTCTAATACAGAGTTCTGAACATATTTAGTACTTAATGAATTCTTGTGGAACAAGAACTGAATTGTCAAAGGTCAAACTATCTGCCCCCCTCCCCCCAATTTTAGTACCACATAAAAATCTCCCAACAAAATATAGATTCAGATTATATCATGCATACCACAAACTTCTTAAAGGGGGCAAAGAAAGAAAAAAAGAAAAGAAAAAGAATTAAAATAGATTTTTATTATTAATTCTTAATATATTGTGTTTTGATATTTAAAGATCAGTCCTCTCTAGATGAACATGTAAACAAATATCTCTAACATTCAGTGAAAACTCTGCCTTTTTGATATACACACATATCTTTGATGTCAAAGTGATGACTAATACTTAATAAGCATTGCAGTCTTGTGCTTGTAATCTCTATTACAGGAAAGGCTAAGGCTTGAGCCTAGGAATTCTGACCTTAAGGCTACTGATATTAAATCTGGCACCAATGTGATGAGCCCCAGCAGAGTATTATATGCCCCATACCAGACTGCATAAGGAGGGTAAACCCATCCAGATCAGAAACAGAGGTCAAAGTTTCCATATCAATCAGCAGTAGGATCAGGCCTCTGACTGGTCACTACATTTCCAACCCACATAAGATAGGAATACCTGATCTTAAAAAAAATCATTCAGGAATGATTATAATCATTATAATAACAAAGAACTTTAAGGGACGTATAATCTAACTCCCTCACTTTGTAAATGACAAATCTAAACTCAAAAGAATTTAAGTGATTCTCCCTAGGTCACCTATGTACTAAGTGGCCAACCATAAATTCAAATCCAGATCTTTTGAATCCAAATTCAGTAATCTTTCCAATGGGCAAGATTAGGTATTAAAAAATATATTTTAAAAGATATATGAATTGTTTGCATATTAAGCAATATGGAATTCAGCCCAATTATCTCACTTGCTGAACCTTATCTCAAACTGACCTCCTCAATTTTAAAAACCATTTCATCATTTGAAAACAAAACTTATCAAAGAAGGAAATCTCCACTATATCTGCAAACAAAATCAGACCATCAGTAAAACCTACTTCTGCATTCTCCATACCATACATACAAATACACATTTAAGGATGTTATTACAACACTAACTTCAGTAGCCTGAGCTTTTAAAAATGACTTTCCCAGGAGCTTGATGGATGGATTCGAAGTTACAAATATATGTGTCCTCAGGGCTCTACCAAAACCAAGTTGTTCCACTTCATTTCAGCTTGCTACTTGTTACATCAACCATTCGGTAGGCGTGAATGTTCAAAGCCTGCCATTTTCAAGGAAATCAATATTGGATGATAGACTAATCTCTCCATTTGACCTACTTCATTTTAAAAGGAGAGGAATAAAATAAAATCCACTAATTCTTGGACATGAGTGAATCCAAGACTAGCTGTAATGAGCTGTGCAAATTTCCTTGACATTTTGTTCAACCATCCACCAGCCATCTCTTAACGTAGACCAGACACAATGCCTGCTTAATCTGTACTAAATGTCTATGTTAGTTCTTTTTTCAAAAGTAGCCCAGGATATAAAAATGTATTGTCATTTACTATATCACTTCAATTGGCCATTTTTCTTAGGGATTACTCATAATTCTTAAAGTGACCTCTACATGTCTGATAGAATTAACAACCAAAATTAGCTTTTTTAGTCTTTTTTTTTTTTAAGCTTTAAGAAAAGTATTAAGTGCACTGCAGAGTGCCTTCACGTGTAACGTATGTGATAAGAATTTGTTCAGAAGCATATAAAAGAGAAAAGGGTATAGGTTGGCACTTTGGAGAGTAAGTGCTACCAGACTTGTCTGATTTTCAATTTAAGAAACATTCTATGTATGCCTACAACTCTGCTAGGCCCACAGAATAGAAATTTTATGACTGGGAAGCCTGGTAAACTGAATAGACACAAGTGATAAAACAGGTTCTTAAAAAGCTCCTAAGGAGTCTAACTACTTACATAAATTGGGAAAAGTCCCCTCTACAAATTATTCTGTCTCACTAATCTATTACTCAAGGGTTTTCATAAACCTAAGAACTCTACTTGAAGGAACTCTCTCAACCAACAGCATATAAACAGGAACATTCAAAACATGTTAAAAGCTAAATTCAAACTTAGATTTTCTTGACTCTAGGCCCTATATATTATTTACAATGACATAATGCCTCAATTTATCAATTGTATCTAAAACATGAATTCGAATATTAAGTCTCTTTCCTTCTTTTTGCCCTTCTTCCTCCTCCTCTCCCTCCTCACTTTGTCTCTCAGTCTCTACCTCTCTGTCTCTCTCTGTGTCTCTGTGTCTCTATGTCTCTGTCTCTGTCTCCTTCCCTCTCTCTCTTTCTTTCTCCTTTTCTCCCTCCTTCCTTTTTTCGTCTTTCTCCCTCCTTACCTTTCTCCCTCCCATGATCATTATCCTATCCCTCCAGATCTGTGCTTCCATCAATACAGGATAATTTCAATGAAAAATCCCTCTGCTTATACAATTTGACAATTCACCTACAATTCATAGTCTTAAAGAGTTTATCAAGATACCAAGAGGTTAAATATCTTGTCTGTGGTCACTTGGCTAGTATGAATCATAATCTTGACTTAAAAGTAGTTGTTTATAACTCCAAAACTAGTCTTTCTCCACTACTTGGCACTCCTTCATTTCATCTTAACCCTGAACCGTACTGTGAGCTCTTTGAGAAGAGGAACTGTCTACTCTTTTATCTCTGATGGTGCCCAGCATTGTGTTGGACACTTAATAGATGCTCAATAAATACTGGCTGAAGAAAATGAAAAATACCATAAATTTATCAAGATACCAAGTTTCTATAGTACTATGAAATTGGAAGCTACAACTTATTATTCAAGATAGCACAGACTTACTGTTCCTTACAGTATTGTTCACCACATAAGAGAGATTGAGTTATTCTGCGCAAAGACTACATCACAAAGTGAAAAAAAGTCTTGTCTTGTTCTCTACTTTCTTTTCAGAAAGTTTCAAACACAATAATACACATTTTCATCAGAACCTAAATGATAGCACTTGCAGTATTTAATATCTGAAATTCAATTATGTTCCTGAAGGCTTATTACCATAGTAAAGGGAAAAGTAATTCAGGGAATTTCCAAAGGCATCAGTGTAGCATTATTGTTGGTAAAGTACATATTGTTAAGGAGCTCTAAAGCTAAAGCCTAAGGAGTTGGAGAAGAAAATCTGGGGAGGGGAAATACTCCAAACAGCCACTATACTTTCTGATCCCTACCCTGTTTTCCTACTACTTGAGGAACCAAATATAAGGGAAAAGAAAAAAAAATCAATTAAGCTGGTCCCTGGCTACCAAACTAAGAGGACTAATAAATGCAAAGTGTTCCATGAGTCAGACTGCTCATTGTGCCTCATTAATCACCTTGTACACTTTGTATGTTCACATGTTTCCCCCAGTAGACTGAAATACACAAGTCCCACGCTGATGAAATTATGTAATCTTAACAGTTTTCCCTGCAAATTGGCTGCAAACTAAAAGCATAAATTCAAAAGCTTTTTATTTCTTTTGACAGTTTTAGAATGTTCCTGGTGAGACCACTGGGTGATCAGTCCCTCTCTTAAATACCATCCAAAGCACTGTCTGTTGGTTATGCATTGAGAAGAAGTCATGCATCAGAGAAGGCCAGTTCTTCACTACATCCCATCCCTGGCAGATTTCTTTGCTCCAAAACTCATTAGTAGTCTAGTTTCTCTAAAGAAGAAAATCAGAGCCCACTAATTGAGAAATCTGGAATCTTCAGTTAGCCCTTGCTCTTTTACTTTGGCTAGCTAGTTAACAGCTATCAATTAGTTAATGCCTCTGTTAATTTTCCCCCTTCAAAATGAAAACTTAGAAAGCTTGTCTTATCCATATAATATAGCCAAAGATATTAGTAGTCAATCAATCAAACCAGCCACTATCTGTTAAGTGATTGCTGAATGCCAGACATGACAAAACAAAGAAACCAATAAAAATGAGGATAAAAAGGCAAAATAATTAAAATATAAATAGATAGATAAATCAGTAACTGCTCTGGAGAAGTTGACATTCTAATGAGATAAAATGAACAAATCTCTCTCTTTATCTATCTGACTCTGTCCCTATCTATTTATACACACATACATATATAATATATACAAATTAATTGCAGACAGGATGAAGAGGGAGTTTCATTATGGCAATCAGGGTGCCGATCAGGGTAGGTTTCACATAGAAGTTGGAAAGATATATGATACCATATATGACTCCAAAAAGCAGAAATGAGGAGGGAATAGATCAAAATATGAGATGTGAAGGCACTGGGAAAGAGAGGGGCAGTCAGTGGAATGACATGGAATTGGGAGTTGGAGTATCATGTGTCCAAAACACTGAGTACATCCATACAGTTAGACTGCAGAAGGCAAGGAAAAAAAGTAATGCATTGAAGACTGGAAAGGTGGAAAGGTAGAAAGGACCAGGCTGTGAAGAGATTGAATTGCCCAATAGAGGAATTTGTATTTGATCCTAGAGGTGATAGGTAACCAAAAGGGTTCACTGAACAATTAGGTAACATGATCAGACTTGAACTTTAGGAAAATCACTTTGGTACAAATAAAATGTGCTGCTTTCATTCATTCGCTAACTACCCTGAGAACCCTCCTAGGTACAAAGCCCAGTGCTTGCTTCTGTACATACAAAGATAGAAATGGCATGAGTTTGACTCTCAAGGGGAGTTTTTACTTAATAACTACCATAAAAGAGAGCGTAAGAGAAGAATTAAGGTAAGTTCTAGGCATCCGCAACAAGAGATCCGAGGGAAAATGTAAGATAGGTAGTTTTATCGGCAAACTAGTTTATTGGTCTTTGAATGCCCAATACAAAAATATCACGCTACATTAAGCTGGGATGCCCTTGAGCTGAAGATGTTGGCACAGTTATTTGTCCAAAACAAAATCTTTCCAAGGAATGACAAAGCCTAAAGTGATGGCTTCTAAAACAACTAAGAAAACAAACCACTCCCTGAAGTTTTCCCACCAACAGCTAAAACACCCTGTCAAAAAATCAAGCACTATTTGGCTACATGAGATTCTGGATTGTCCAAGCTATGTGTTTGCGCCTGGCATGCCACACCTGACTAAACACAGCTTGAAATCTATTACAGCCATAGCCCTGCCAGGCACCTGTAAGCACATTTTGAGGAAAGGGATGAACATGCCAAAAATCCAAATAATAGTTTATGAAGTTGAGAAACAATTTTAAGACAGAGATACAGAGGAATTGCCTAATTTACAACTCTGCATCCCCTACTCCCCAGCCCCTTTAGCTCTCAATTCCTGATCCAAATCTTCCTATTTTCCCTATTGCCATTAATAAATAAAGATGTATTAGATATCTACTGTGTGCTGAGCACCATGCAATATACTGGGGATGCAAAAACAGTCTCTGACCTTAAGGAACTTACAGAGAGAAGGAGGAAGGTGAAAGGACGCATGCCAGGAAAGTCAAAAAAGAATATAAACAAAAAAATATCAAGTAATTTTGAGAGAGTACACTAAATTTGGGGAAATTGAGAAAGTCCTCTAGTAGGATATGCACTTGGGTAAGTATTAAAGAGAAAGAGATTATCAATAAAAGATACCACAGTTTAGGCTAGTATTTATTAAATATATAGATGATCTGGCCTAAGCAATAGTATATAAGCTTCCTACCATGGTTATCAAATTCTTTCAGACTATAGACTAGTAACAGCAGAGGGAAAACATCTCATGACTTATCTTCTTTACTCAATCTTTATTACTGCATTGAAAAAACAAACCTTAAATTATTTTATCACAATTTGCATTTGTACATGAATGTGTATTCTCAATATTTTCATAGTATGCAATATAATATATTAGAGACTCTTTGTAATCTTAAAACTTACCAAAAAATCCAGTATAGAGTAGTCACTTAATAAATGCTTGATTGACTAGTTTATTAAGAGAGCATTAATCTCAAGAACAAAAGACCTGAGTTCAAATTCTGGTTTTGACATTTGCCATTGCATCATGTAGAGCATACCACTAATTTTCTGAATTTCAGTTTCATTTCTGAAAAAAGAGAAGACAAAAACGCTTGCAAGGTCCTCCAGATGGTCCTATTTATAGATGATGTATTCAAGTTTCAGAACACTACAGAACCTCTCAAATAAAATTCATAATTAATCACAAAATCTCAGAGTTTGAAGGAGGGTTTAGAGTATATCTAGTATATTCAAGAGATATCAAACTAACTATACATACAGGAAAAACCAAGTATATAAAGAATGCTTATTATAGTCCAAATTGTGATATGCATTTGGATAGACTCCCCCCCCTCCCCATGGAAAGTATATATGTGTTAGAAAGGCACTGGGGATGGACAGTAGGAGAGTATGCTATATTGCTTTTGGGAAATTCTATACTTTTCTAAATGACCCTAAGCTTCTTCTGAAAAACCAACCTTCTCAATGTCAATATCCTTCTGGTAGTGCTATATGTCTAATAAGTCATTTAATACTGGTTGTGGATCAACACTTACAAGTTGAAGATCAGTCATGGTGAATGGAAGTAGTCTGTAACACATTAATGTACAAAGAATTGCTCAGGAAGACTACAAAAGAAGGTAATGTTAATTATAAAACAACAATGAGGAATAATCAATGGACAGTCTTTGTGTTCCATTGGTTTCTGAGCATTGTCAAAAACAATTACACAACTCCTTTAAAATGTTTGATGGACCCACTATGAAGAATTTGTGCAAAGACATAGGCCAGACTTCATATAGTTCACCTGGGATGTGTGATTGGGACCTACACCACTGGGGAAATTGCTTTCATCAATGAGATCATAGATCCTTTAAAAGAAATTTAAAGTAGTACCTATTGTTCTTGTTTGTGACAAGAAAAGTATTTTGTAAATGTGAAGTAAATTTCAGTACATGAATCAAGTAATCTAAAAACCAAAAGAGATTGTTTAACCCAACCCCCTAATTTTTTTAGAAGTGGAAACCAAAACCCACAGACCTTATCACACAAATTAGTAGCTAGACTGAAGCTCAAATTTAGGCTTCCTAAATCCTAGTTCAGGTTCATTTTAGTTAATCAACTGATAATCAATTTACCCCCAGACTCCCTGGAGGATACTTTTCATAACCACTGGTCTTCAGAGTGCCTTTTGAAATCCACTCTTCTGAAAGACAAGTTTCTTGATTTCTACAATTTCTTGTATATCACATGTGTTTTAAAATGGGAAGCTGAAGTGACTTGCCATTTCCTTTTCCAGTTAATTTTATAGATGAGGAAATTGATGCAAACAGAGTCAAATGGCTTGCCTGGGCTCACACATCCAGTGTCTTTGGCTGGATTTGAACTCAGAAAGATGAGTCTTCTTGACTCCAAGTCTGGCAGTCTATTCACCGTGCCACTTGGCTAACTAACCCATAGACAAGCAATAGGAATGGTTAATACCTAGATATTGTATCAAAATTTGCCAAGTGCTTTACATATATTGTCTCATTTGCTCCTTATAATGACCCTGTGGAGCAGAAACTTTTATGATCTTCTTTATACAGATTGAGGAGACAGATCTGGAAAGGTATGGTAAATTGCTCATGGTCCCTTAGCTAGACAGCATCTGAGGCAAGATTTGAATTCAATTTTTTTTCTTTCCTTTCTTCTTTCCTTTCAAGACAATTGGTGTTGAATGATTGTGCCTAGAGTCACACAGCTAGTAATTTTAAATATAGGAGGCTGGATGTGAACTCGGCTCTTCCTGATTCCAGGACCAGTACTCTATCTATCCATTGTGCCATCTAATTTGCCTTTTGAATTCAATTTTTCTTGACTCCAAGTCCAAAACTCTATTCACTGTCTTTTATAAATAAATCATCAATCTAACCATTCCACAGATATATTGTCCTAAAAATGATACATAAAAGTAGGTCTATATGATTATCTTAACTATGGCTCCATCGTATTTGTATCTCTGCATGATGGGCTCTTAGTGGTGGGCTCTTAATATATGTTGATCTGATATTAATGATATTAATAATAGGATGATTGATGGTGCTACAGTCTGTACTTCCCAATTCTCTATTTCTCCATCCCCAACCCTGCCCAAAGGAGATAAATAACAGGCTTTGATTAAAGCCTATGATCAATTTAGCTGAGATTCTGTACTTTCTTTCTCTTTGTACCCCAGAGTTTCACTTGCAAATGTTTTGTGCATTTTGTTCTTCTGACCTCCAGATCTCTACTTACAGATTTCAAAATGGAGACACCATCCTTCAGCTTTCCCTGGAGACCTAACCTAAAAGCCTTTGAATTTGTCCACTATGAAAAGGACATTGGTCCTACAGTAGAAGCATATGCTTCCTCCACTCCCCCCCCCCCCATTCCTGCCCAGAAAATAAAACAAAGTATAAAGAGAAATGGATTTGGAGTTCAAAATCCTCAGGTCAAACCTTGGCCCTGTTACTTATTAGCATGATGACCTTGAACAAGCTATTCCTCTGTTTAAAATAAAGAAAGGAAAGGAACTTTGACTAAGTGATTGCTCAGGTCTCTTACAGCAATAAAAACCACTCAATGGAATTCAACTTTCACTCCCAACCAATGTCATCTTCTCTTAAAGAAAGATTAGTCAGATAGTTTAGTTAGATCAGGGGATTAGAGCCATCAAATTATGAGAAACATTTTTCCTATTAAACTGTGTATGTCTTGAGAACAGGGAATGTTTTGTTTTATTTTGTTTGGTTCAATGATTTTGTTTAAGTTCTTTTTTAACATTTACAGAGCATAGCACAGTGCCTGGCACATAGTAGGTGTTCAGTAGATGCTAGTGGACTGACAAGCTGACATATGATCATTTTCTTGCTCCCTGGGTATGCTGGTTAACTTTTATTCCTTATCCAGCCAGCTGCTTCACAGATTTGTGCCAATCCTCTCAAAGAATAGATGACATTGTGTGTGGGGGGGGCCTGTAGATGGTTCAGAAAAATCTGTCTTTACTACTGGAAAAATAACATAGAACATATCTACTGATCAAGAATTTGAAAATATTGGAAATCAAGATGTTTTCCCCAGTGACACTATTTCATCCATATGAACTAACTTTTTTTCCTTCCAGTGACTTCTATTATATGGGGTAGATTTTTATTTATTTTTTAAGGCTTGAGATTTTATGTCATATCACATTCCATTTTCATATCTGGCCCTGTTGTCCCTGCTAGCAGTGTTATCTGGCCCACCCTCGACAGGATGCTCTCAGAGACTGATACCATTTGGAGACAGGGTGGAGGTGAGCAGCAATAGACTCTTGCAACTCTTCTAATTCTCTGTTTCTTTTTTCCAAGGCTGCTTCTGCTGATGATAGCTGTAAAGCAGGTTTGCTGCCTATGTGGAAGTTTATTGCTCCCACATCTCTCTGTGTTAGCAAGCTCTGCCACAAGCCTGTTGGTTTCCAGGAAGACACACACACCCTCAGCCAGGATTCAAAATGCCTTATCATTGTAATTTAATGACAAAGCAGGTGTTGTGTCTCAGGCCCAGGACTGGCTTTCAGGTCAAATAGGTGGCACAATTTCAGTAGAATGAGTAAGCCTATCTTGCTTTCTTCAAAGTCCTACCTTCCCCTATGTATTTGCCAAATTCTAAAATCCCTTTAGCAAAGAATATCATAGGAACCTAAGTCAAGGGCTAGCCATAACAATGAGTCTTGTCTTCTTCTTCTTTTTTTTTTTTCACAAGGACAATGGATGAAGGATGAAGAGCTCTGTAAACCTCATTTTTTCTACTATAGAAGAATGACTGTGGACATGAGGGTCATTACAACATAAGATTAAGACTAAGAATGAAATCAGCAAAAATGAATTGAGAATGGAGCAGTTTGAACCTTCTAGAATCAGGAAAACCTGTGTTAAAGTCCCAAGCATCCAGGTTATGTGATTCTGGGCAAGTCATTTAATATCTGAGCACCTCTCTTCAGAGAGGTTAAATTGCAGAGAATATGATAATCTACATGAGAAGAGGACCTTTCCTCAAAAGGAGACCTTTATAACAATGAAATCATAACCCTAGTTTTTAAAAAGGTGGGGACAGGGAAGAGGATGAGAAAAGACCAAACCAGATGTCCAGGAACTTGGGTTCTAGTTCCAGATATGCCATTATCTAGCTGTATCATCTGGACTAAGCCGCATTGCATTTCTGAATCTTAATTACCCTATCTATAAATTAAGGAGGTTAGATAAAATTACTCACAAATTTCCTCCCAACTCCAAAAATATCTATGATATTTTTTGGCACTTTAAAAACTAAAGTCACTGATTCTTTCTAGTGCATTTACTTGTTATCAAACTGCATGCCCTTTGATCCAGCAGTGTTTCTACTGGCTTATATTCATTCCAAAGAGATCTTAAAGAAGGGAAAGGGACACACATGTGCATGAATGTTTGTGGCAGCCCTGTTTGTAATGGCAAGAAACTTGAAACTGAGTGGATGCCCATCAATTGGGGAATGGCTGAATAAATTATGGTATATGAATGTTATGGAATATTATTGTTCTGTAAGAAATGACCAGCAGGATGATTTCAGAGAGACCTGGAGAGACTTACATGACCTGCTTCTGAGTGAAGTGAGCAGGACCAGGAGATCATTATACACGGCAGCAACAATACTATATGATGATCGATTCTAATGGATGTGGCTTTGTTCAACAATGGGAGGATTCAAACCAGTGCCACTTGTGCAGTGATGAAGAGAGCCATCTATACCCAGAGAGAACCATGGGAATAGAGTGTGGAACACAACATAGTATTCTTACTCTCTGTTGCTATTTGCTTGCATTTTGTTTTCTTTCTCAGTTTTTCTTTTCCTACCTTCTTGATCTAATTTTTATTGTGTAGCAAGATAGTTATATGTATACATATTTTGGATTTAACCTGTATTTCAATATATTTAACATGTATTGTATTATCCACCAGCTAGGGACGGGGGTGGGGAGAAGGAAGGGAAAATTTAGAACAAAAGGTTTTGCAAGGATCAATGTTAGAAAAATTACCCATGCAAATGTTTTGTAAATAAAAAATAATTAATTAAAAACAAGACTTGTATTAATATCTTTGTTTTTACATTACCAAAATCTCTCTCCATTTCCTTCACTTTCCATTATGGTAGTAAGGTAGTAATACTTTATTACTTTAGGCAAATCAGTAAACCTCTCCAAGTAAGATACTGGGATCATCACAGATGATCTCTAATGTACCTTCAAAGTCAAGATCTACCATGCCATTATCCCTGAACCAACCTTCCACATTATCACTTTTGTATGTTTGCTCCTACACTGCAATTTAGTTAAATGGTCCTCTTTATTCCTTAAAGAAGACTCCATCTCCCATCTTCATAATTTTGTACTATCCATTCCCTATGCCTGGAATGTACTACCTCCTCTTCTTTTCCTCAGATAATTCCCTCCCCCCCCCCTTTTTTTTTATTCTAATACCTAGCTCAAATACAACTTTCTAAATCAGGAGTGGGGAATGTCTAGCCCATGGGCCATATAAGGCCCATGAAATTATTTGCACAATCAACCATAGTTGACAAGAAGCTTCAGTTCTATAAGTTGAAAATTTTGTATGTCCTATGAATGATGTTTAAAAAAAATCGAAATGGCTTTGGCAGAAAAAAAGATTTTCCACCCCTGTAAATCTAAATTAAATTTTTCTTGATCCTTCTGAGAACAACCTCTCTCCCAAACTCCCTTGTGTTTGAGTAACTTATATTTATTATCTTTTTATTTATTCTGTATATAATATATACTTAATGTGAATGTATATATATGTTTGTGTGTATGTATATGTAAACATACATGTTTACATTTGTCATATATACATACATACACATGCATGCATATACATATAGCTTTTTCTTTAGTTAGAATTCATATTCCATGAGAGCAAGAACTGTTTTATTTTTGTCTTTTTAATTCATAGTAACTAGCAAAGTACCTAGCACATAGTAGGAATTTAATAAATGCTTAATTGAAGGAACAGTCTCCTGGTTAGCTGGCTCCTCTCTAACTATTGTAACCTTACAAATTCATAGAATGATAAACTCATAGAATGTTAGAACTGAAGAAGTTTTGATGAATTAGCTAGTTTTTTTCTTTGATAGAGCAGTGATCTCAACAATGTAGGCACTCTCTCTGCTGATGCACATCACAACTCATTCACAACTCCTGACCCTCTATGATTCTTCTCCAATGAATCAAAGGTCTTAGAAAATGGGAATCTTAGATTGGGAAGCTAAAGAACATTGGTTCATCTCTCTCTTTTTAAAAATAAATACATATGTACTTGAAAAAAGTAAAGACCTTGCCAAAGGTCAAAGAGTTAAATAGAAAAAACTGGGATTTTAATTGAAGTTTATTGACTTGAAATCAAGAGAATTTTCCAAGACACCATTTGTTTTTTCAAAGAGAATTTAGTAAATGTTCTGGAAGCCTTCTTCAGATTCTTTTAATGTTTTCTGGATACCAGTGCATTACTTAACCTGTTCGTTTCTTATCCCAGTAAAATCTTATCTTTTTTACAAATAAAAATCAATTGATTTGCCCAAGGACCTAAAACCCAGTAGTGGCAGAAACTGGATTAGAACCTAGATGCCCTTATTTAGAATTAAAGGGTTTTGGCTCAGAAAGGACTTAAGAAATAATGTGATTCAATCTTCTCATTTTGCATATAAAAAAACTGAGGTATAGCAAAATTCAGTGAGTGATTTGTCCAATCAAGATCACAGAAGTAGTGAGCTGAGGATTATACTGAGGCCTTTTTATTTTCACTCCAATGTGTTTTCCATTTCACCATTCTTCCTTTGCTCAGTTATATTTCTTCTTCTTTTTACCTTTCCTCTTTCCCCATGAAGCTTTTCCTAAGTATTCTAATCCATAAAAGTCTCTTTCCATTGAAGTTCTTTAATTTCACCATACCCACTCATTTAGAAATTATTCATGTAATGTTTTAAAATATCTCTTACATCATTGTTGTAACTATTAGTTAACTTCTCATGTATTCTTATATTGTCTCTACATTTGAGTGTAATTGTCTTGAAGATAGACATCAATCTTATGCTTCTATAGCAAAGCTCCCTATCCCACTATCTTCCCATACAAAGACACTCAGACTACACATAGTAATGTGCAAACTGTTCAATGGTGGAATGTAAATCAGACAGCAAAATTTCTGGATTCCACAAGGTGATTTTAAATGTAAAATAAAGGCAAGAACTAGAATGCCCACTTTCAAGGATGAGCACATTTCAGAAAAGAGAGAGAAATAAAATCAGGTTTAATTTGAAGAGGCTAATTCAGGCTCAGCTTTGATAATTAATTTACACTGCCATGATCACAGCAAACACATCTAAATTTTAGATTATTTTCATCTAAGTAAAGTAGTCCTTACCCAAGTTATCCTTTTGATATTGTGCATTTAACAAAATGGACATTAAGTAAATTTTTAAAAAATTAAAGAAGCTTGTGCAGTATTTTTATGACAAATTGATGACTTTAAAAACAAAGCCAGATAATAGCAGTTTATATAAGAGCAGCATTAAAACAAGTTAAATTGATTGATTTGTGCATTAAGATCAGCCAATGAGTTAACTACTTCTAATTTAAATGGAGAAAAGAAGTTTAAATGACTTTGGAGTATCTGGAAATGCTAAGGTGGCTTTTAGTTCTTTAAGAGGTATCCCCAATTTCACCTCTACCTCAGAAAAGACAATGAAGACATTGAAGAAATGCCTCAGAAATACAAAATGTAGTCCCACTTCTAATCAAATTTTTTTTATTTTGTTGTCATTGTTGTTGTTTTTAAATCAGCAATAGCCACTGTGAATTACCTGGCAGTTCCTTTAAAAAAAAAAAAAAAAAGGAAAAAAATGTCTAATTCCAACATCAAAATTAGGGCAAAATTGTCAAATCTACAAATTTTTTTTTTACGTCTTTTCAGTTTTTCTTTTCAGGGCCTTTTTCTTTCTCTTCCAAACAATGATTCCAGGTAAGCTCTCCACCCCCACTTTCACAACATTCTCTGTCAGAAAGAAAATGGATTAGACAGGGGGACATTAATTCTTCAGTATGAATAAGTTTAATGTTTTATCTTTCCCATAAAGAAAGGGATAAAGTAAAGAAGAAAGGGATGGAAGGAGGGAGAGAGAAAAGAAAAGAGAGGAGAAAGGGAAAGGGAAAGAGAACAGAGATAGGAAGAGAAGGAACAGGATATGCCAAGGTAGAGTAACCAAAAGAATGATTTAGTGATGGTAGAATTTCCTGTATTATGATAGCTATAAAATTTTGTTTTTAAGACAGTAGAACTTTGCTGCTTTAGGGAACTAACTAGAAAAAAAGAAAAAGACAAGGTAAGTGAAGGAGTAGTTTCAAAGAATGTTGAAGAAGCCAGATAAGAAGTACCAAAATCTGAAACTTTGGTTGGAGATACCTTTGGAGCCCAGATAGGAGAGACTCCATTCCACCTGAGTATTTGGGAAAGCAGGCAAATCTTTCCCAAGAATCACCTTGTAGGTCATAAATAATAATATTCCAAAATGATTTTGATATGGTGTGGATTTGATGAAGATGATTCCATATCCAAAGGGGAAGTGGAAGAATTTGGTTTCTTCCCCAACTTCAATTGTCACATTGTCAAAGTACTCTTTTACCAAGATATTTTAACCTGGAGATCCCTTTAGAAGTATGAACATTCTGAGTGAATTGGAAGTAGCAATCCCACTGTCTGATGGAAAATGTCATTGCCCCTCAGCGCTCCTTAGAAGACATTTTGAGAATCAAGTAAAAGTACAGCTGGAGTCAGTGGTGGTAAAAATATCTAGTCTCTGAAAAAAATTCCAAGGAGGGGATGGGAAAGAGATTTCTTTTTCTTTCTCTTTCCATCAGTCATGTATCTTTGAAATCATTTGCCTGAAGAGAGACAAAGTATCTACTAAGGAATGGAGACACATTCTAACCAAACAACAACACAGAGAGGCAATTAGTAGCATAAGAACTAGGACTCTTGGCACTGGAAGAGAGATTCAGCTATCAAATAAAGGTTTCATAAGGACTTCATCAAGACAGATCAATGAGGGCCTGCAGTTGCAGAATTACCTTGACCACATGTTCCCCATATGCATGATTCACTACAATTATACTTTAGGTCCACTATTCTCAGGGATGTTATGTATTCTTGAGAGAGAATTGCCCCAAGTGTACTATATTATCTTGTCATTTGCTAAGAGCGAACTATATCTATTGCTTGACTCTTAATGAACAGCACACCCATTGGGGTGCAAAAGTTATACTTTTAGAAATATAGACCATAGAGTGTAGCTTCTAACTCAGAGTAGTAGCTGTCTTTTGAGAACCAATCTGTGTACAAATAAGGATGTATTAGAAGAAATTCACCACTTTTCTAACAAGACTCCACTGCATTATGAGTGCATATCTGGCAACATGTACAGAATGGACTGGAGTAATGAGAGATTGGAGGGAAATCAGGAGATCTGTCAGAAGGCTATAGAACTGACATGTCTTGAGGTTAAAAGAGCCTGACTTAAGATGGTGGTTGTGGGAATACAGAAGGAAAGGAAATTCCAAGAGATAATTTTAAAGGAAAAAATGAAGTGATTTGATCACAGCTTTGATCACAGAAGATAGACATCAATCAATAAAGAAGTATTTATTAAACATCTGCTGTTTCAGGAACTGTGTGAGACTATAGGGGCACAAATATAAAGAGTAAAACAATCTCTTGGAAAGAAGATCACATTCTAATGAGGGAAGATAAGTGCATCTATAAATATAGACAGCATAAATGCAAAGCTAATAAATACAAATACAAATTAGTTAAACACAGAGTGTACTGTGGCAGGGCATTAGCAATTGGGACATCAAGAAGGGCTCTATGGAGAAGACGGCATTTGAATGGCCACAAAGAGAAATACTTTGGAGAAGTAAGAAGGGATTCAACGCAAGGCACATGAGATGGCCAGTACTATGAAATGGAGCCAGGATACAGAGTGTCCTGTTAGGGAAGAAAGAGGAGGCCAGGTTGGCAGGAAAGAATCAAAGATTATTCAGGAAGTCTAACTTACAAGTGGAAACTAAAATATATCTCTGATGGTTAAATTCCCCATCAAGGGAGAAGCTTAAGCACAGTTCAAGCTTAAGTTCAAGTTCCTCTGTAATCTAGTGCCACCTGGCCTACTATACAGTAAAAAGAGTACTTAATTTAATGTCTGAGCTCTTGATGGATTCTAGCTATGTGAGGAGGGACAGTTAGGTGGTGCAGTTGGATAGAGTAGTGGGCAACTCAGGAAGACTTATCTTGCTGAGTTTAAATCCTTCTTCAGAAATTTATTGGCTATGTGACCTTGGGCTAATTGTTAACCTTGTTTGCCTCAGTTTCTTCATCTGTAAAATGAATTGGAGAAGGAAATAGCAAATCACTCTAGTATCTCTGCCAAGAAAACCCCAAATGAAGTCATGAAGAGCCAAACTGAAGAACAAACTGTGTAACCTTAGGAGTGTCACTTATTCAATTCAATCAATATTATAGTGCCTACCACTAGCTAAGTACAATTCTAAGCCCTGAGAATATATAAAGACAAAAGAGTCCTGCCCTCAAGTTGCTTACCTTTTTCAGGGAGGAAAACATTGACATCAATGGGGGAGATGTCAAGCAAAGAAATATATATATATATATATATATATATATATATATATATATAACACTATATATAGTATAAATAGAAAATTAATAATACGGGAAAGGCATTTGAATTGAAGGGTTTGGGAAAGCTTCCTATGGGAGGTAGGGTTGTAGCTGAGACTCACAAGAAGTCAGGGAAGTCAGTAGTCAGAATGAAGGAGGGAGACAATGACAGAAACCAAAACCAGATTGAAAGGAGTGTTTTGTTCATAGGACATCCAAGAAACCAGTGTCACTGGGTTGAGAATTTGTGTTGGGGAGTGAGGTGTGGTTGAAGTTCTTTCCAAACATAAATCTCTGAAGTCAAGAATGGGGACTATTAGAGTTCTGAGGTCTTTCAGTATCCAACATACTTTTTTACTTTCACCTTGCCTTCAAGAGAATTCTATATTTATATTGATGATTCTGAATCACAGTCAAGCTAAACTCCATTTGATACATTTGGTTCATAATACAGGGAAAGTGTATGATATAATTTAGAAATGTTTCCATAATTTAAAATAGTTAAAATTTTATTGCTATATAAAGCTTCAGTTATCTAGAAAATTCATTCATGTAGAATAGCCCAATTATAGTGGATAAGTGAGGAATAGCTATATTTGTCTATAAGTATAATTTGTGTTGCAGGTGACTAAGAACTATTATGGCAATAATAAAAGAAAAGTGGATGAATCTTCCCCAATGTCAGAAATGTACCAGTCATGAGCGTGTCTCTAAGTCTGATCTTATTACGTTCTCCTTTTGCCACATAAAATAAGGCAGTGCAGAGAATTCCTAAAATTTCAATCCAAATAGAATTGCCTCCAGTGCCCACTACCAGGTCAAATATGCTACAGCTGATTCTGACTGTGAAATTAATTCTGGTCTAATCCTGAAGGTGACATGAAGGGAAAGATTTGTTATCTGTGTCCATGCTGGAGATCTGGGTAATAAACACTCACTGAGAGCACATTTCAGCTCAGAGACCAGTGGTGTTTTTCAAGCCCATTTTACCACTGGTAGGCCCGCATACTATGACTAAAGTACTTTCCATGGTGAGCAAGACAAGGTCTTAGCAGCTGACCTTAATTTTCTCAGTACTATACTGAATTTCCTGGCACCTTCCTTCAGATTTACTAAGAAATAAAAAGAAAAATATCTTGGGGGTGATGCAAGATGCAGCCTAGACAGAAACAAAATAAGTGGCTTGAGTTTGTGGCAAGCAACAAATGGAGTTTTCTCACCTCAGTCATCATCACAACAACTGTTATACTGTTATGTGTAATGAAGACCATACCAGGGAGCATGCCCAGAGCTGCCCTTCCTGGATCCTAATCCCATGTGAGAACTCTGGGAGCTGCTTTCCTGACATTTGTGATTCTGGGTTAAGAGATTGTAATTTAAAATGATTCAGTCCCCTCATTGGTTGCAGAGCCAAAAAAAAAAAAAAAAGAAAAAACTGATAACTCAAGTGGATGTTTATTTAAAATTGACCAACCTCACTCTCAAATGGATTGGTCACCACTCCCTACTTTTCCTTTTTAATTGTCAATTATTTTAGTTCTGTATCAACCCACTTTGGGAGGGAGTGAAAGATAAAGCAAATTGCTTTTCTCACTACTGCTTCATCATGTACAGAACACTTTAAGGTAGACAATATATTTCAACATACATTATCTGTTTTGATCCTTGTATTACCCTGTATATGCCCTATTTAGAGTAGGTTCCTTTTTTGTGATCAGTCTATGATTTCCCTGGTGTGTAAATGACTTTAAGGATGAAGAATCTTCTACCAGTGCAGATCAGTTACTGGTCTGCAAATTATAATGTTACCCTTCTGAGGCACAAAAAGTAAGAAATCATGCTAGATTCTTATAGCCATTATATTTCAAGTATAGGAACTGAACTAGGTCTTCCTGACTCCAACAGCTATCTCCAAAGGTAGACTGACTCTTCACTACTACCACTACCATCTACACCATTTCATAAATGAACAAACTGAGTTTCTTCAAGGACAAGTTTTCTCCTCCTGTTTCTCCTTTTCCTAATTATTCTCATCCTTCACTTCCTCTTCCTTTTGCTTCTACATTCCCTCAGTGCAGTCCTTTTTAGTGCCTCTTTTGTGCAGCTGCAGCTGAAGAGAGAACCCAGACTCTTCATGGCTGACAAGATGCCTAGGGAGCAAATTGAGACTAAAAACAATGGCCACATTAATTTGAAGACGGCAGGGCAAAATGCTTTATTGGTACAGTTTAAGATTAAGATATCACTTAGTAAACTAATGAAAGCCTATTGTGAATGAAAGAGTTTGTCAATGAGGCAGATCAGATTCCGATTTCACGGGCAGCCAATCGATGAAACAGATACACCTGCACAGTTGGAAATGGAGGATGAAGATACAATGAACGTATTACAGCAACAAATAGAAGAGTTTGCTAAAAAGATTATTTTTTTTAAAGTGAATCTGCAACTCTACTCCTGAATTGTGATCCCAAGGAAAATAATCCATAATTAGAAAACCAAGATCGGTTAACACAAATCCTGACTACTGCAACATATTTTTTCTTTCTTTTTAGATCCTTTTCCTCCAGTATATACATAAGCATAATGCATTTTCAAGAACTAAATGACCAGGGGCAGTTAGGTAGTGCAGTAGATAGAGCACTAGCCCTGAAGTCAGTAGGACCTGAGTACAAATCTGTCTCAGATACTTAACACTTCCTAGCTGTGTGACCCTGGTCAAGTCACTCAACCCCAATTGCCTCAGGGGAAAAAAAATTAAATAACAATGGTTTGTTTTTTATTAATATCAAAGGGAGATGGGGAGGAGGGAAAAAACTGGTTCTGTAAAAATGTTCTTTTTTTTTTTTTTCTCATTATTGGAATGCTTTTATCTTTATATTCCAGGAAATTATTTTGCTCTCTCTATTCAATAACAACAAACCCACCAAAAAATCCTTGCATATCTTGATTGAATAATTTCAACACTTGTCTTTTATCACCGTAAAACTAAGGATGAAATACAAAACTGTTATATGTAGGGCAAGATCTGTCTTTCGATAGGGATGTTACTACAAAAATTATTTTAGATGTGTTTCCCTTCAAGTCAAATATCTTGTTTATATAAACTTTATGTTTAAAATTACATATATGAAAGGGTTAGGGAGTTTGCTCAGAATGCTAGAATGGTAATAAGTGGTGGAGATGATACTTGAAACTAGATCTTTTCTGTCTTTAAGTTCAAAACTTCTAACTCTCACATTTTTTTGGTTTCCTGAAAGACTCAGCTTAAATCTCCCTTTCTACAGACTTTTCCTAATCATCCTGTCCATCTCAGATTATCTTTCTCCATTATGTGTACAATTCATATGCACTTGATTATATTCATCATTGGATAAGCTCTTTGAGGGTAGGACCTGTTTTATTTTTTTCCTTTTCTTTATATACCCAGGGTTTAATCCAGTGCCTGACAAATTTAAGTGCTTCATCAATACCTGTTGACTCACTGACTTTACAATTACACTATATAACCTAAGCCAGGCATCCAAACAAAAGAATAATGATCTTGAGAAGGATAAATGTGTATTAAAATTAAAAAAAATTTAAAAGTTTACAAGAAACCATGGAACAAAACAGATACTATCAGTATCATTGAAAGTTTTCTCTGATTTTCAAAGTGGTTCTACTTATAGTATTTCACATCTAGCAGTAAAGTAAATCAAAAATCCCATCATTCAAGATCTGTTCTTAGTTCACAGTGTGAAGAGAATCGAACTCAGCTCAGAGGGAAAATAATAGCTTATACTTAGTTCCCTTCACAATTTTCTGCAGGGCTAGTTGTAGAGTTATTTTTCTTTTTAATTTTTTCTTCATCTCCCTTATCTCAATAAGATATGAATTTACTTCAGTTGAAACAATAATATTAAAGTAAATTTAAATATATTAATATAGCACCATAAGTTTATCCTCACAATATTTCTGGGATATAAATGCTAAATTATCCTCATTTTACAGATAAGAAAACTGAAGCAGACAGAGGTTAAGCCATTTGTACAGAGCCAAACAGCTAGTGAGTGTGTAAGGTCAATGTTGAACTCAGGGCTTCCTGATTTCAGACTCAGTTCTCCATCCACTGAACAACCCACTGCTTCTACATAGTATTTATATGGCACTTGAATGTTTGTGAAATGTTTTACATTTATTATTATAACAACTCTGAAAGGAAGGTGATATTATTTCCTTCTTGGAAACCAAAAAAAAGTTAACAACCTAGAATCAATGAATAAGGCAGATTTTGAACTCAGGTCTTCCTTCCAGTAGATTATTGGCTACTATGTAACTGGACAGCTTCATTTATTATATGCTGACTATATTCAAAGCACTATGCTAGAATAGGAATTGCAAAGATATATTTGGAAAATGTTCCAATGTTTTGTTTTGTTTTTCTCTAGAAAGGAAAAGAGCACAGAACACAAAGGATATATTATATGATACATATTTCCTCTCTGTAATACCTCAAATGACCATCTGCCTTTCCTTTCCAAATAAAGTAGTTGTAGCCTCCTGGGTCAGTCACATCCCCTTTCCACAGAAACCTGAACATAGCCACAGCAAAGGCAACTACTTCCCAATATTTCCTAGTGATATGAATTACTGTCTTCCCTAGTCAGGAAAAAAGCTATTATCAGATAATTTCTACACTATCTAGTCAATTTCCCAACCTCTGGATATCTTTAAACAACCTTTTGAGATATTGATTAGCATATTTTTAGGCAGGTCTGGAATCTGGTCTGCCGCCTAATTCCTAGAGTTCTCTGGTCTCCCTAAGAATAATCCCCCAAGATTGTATTTCCCTGATAAAAGATCTGGTTATGATGAAGATTTTTGCTAAGTTCTTTTCAGGACTTAAGCCCCCTATGAGGTACTCTCTTTTACTCCCTCATAGTACCTTCACTTTAAGGGAAACTTTCTCCTTACTCTAGCTAACTCTTTGGTTAGTCTAACTTTCCAGTCAATGGCTTACTCCCACCTCACAGAATATTTCCTTTCTCCTGATTAATTGTAAGTTCCCCTGGGGAACTATATGTTCTCCTAACTTTATTCTATATTTGCTACTCTTATTTTTGTCTTATTTTTGTCTGTTACCTCTTTCCATAAATAAAACTACCTTTGTCAAAGAGGACTGCCATTGTGAATTTGTCACATGATTATTTTGAACTAGGTATTGCTATCTTGACTTTATTGTTAGGATTACTGCATGACTGTGTATTTGTCAAGTATACTATCTAGTCACCTCCTGAGAGAATCTCAGAATCATAGGATTTAATGCTGGGAAGGACCATCTTAGTCAATCCATATGCTAGTGTGGAAACTGAAACTAAGAATTCAATAAATCTCAATGAAGGGTAGCAGAACTGGGTTTTGAACGTGGTCTTCTGACTACAAACCTCATGCTCCAGCTTCCTTAGTCAATACCACCATTAATCCCCTCCACCACACAGTCCAAGTTTTTAAAAGAGATATTTCCCCCTCTCAGAAGATTTAACACAGCATCTCTATGTCAGAGGAGCTCCATAAATCAGAAATGACTTCAGGAAAGTGAGTTAATATTCCTACAAACAGATCATCCAAATCACCCTCTTGTTCAAGTCCATTTAAAATTTGTTTTGATCCTGAAATGTGCTTGTTCTAATTCACCTTCCTCCTCTTGTTTCCTTCCCTCTCCTCCCCTCCCCTTTCCTCTTCTCCTTTCTCCTTCTCTCTCCTTCCTTCCTAAAAATTTGTTAAAAACAAAAGAAACTCAAGACACTCTTTTGAAGACCCACACCTTCAATTTAAATGGGTAATTCTTGCCTGGGGTAGTGTACCTAGAGATAGCTTGGACATCATCTCAGAACCAGACTTGGAATTCCCCTTGCTAGACCAGGATGGACTAGGTCAAGCAAGCAGGTGTTGTGAATGAATATTCAATAGTAAGATGGGGGGGGTGGCGCTGGACTGGGGAGCAGCTGCCAAGTCTGGCTAGAGTCGAGGATTGGGCATGTGCTAGGTCAGGAAGGTTGATGATCCAGTCTATGCTCTCTGAGCTAAGGGTGGTAGGTCAGGTGGGGATGGGCAGGATAATAGCCACAGATTCCTTACCAGAATAGGCAAGCCAAGCAGGAAAGGTTACAGGTAGGGGTCATGATAGAACAGGCAGGTGTATGGTCAATAGTACATAGCTAAGAATAGTAAAACAGAAAAAGCAGACAAGGCTAAGGACAAGAGGAATGGCTCAGATCACATGTATTAGTATAAGCTATATCAGATTGCTTATTAATGTGGGGAGGAGGGAGATAAGAGAGAGGGAGAAAAAAATGGAATTCAAAATCTTCCAAAATGAATGTTAAAAAATCATCTTTCATATATAATTAGAAAAATAATATAGTATTAAAATAAAATTTAAAATATATTTTAAAAAGAGAATCAAGTTGTATTGAAAGAGACTGCTACCCAAAGCTTGGCTGCTTGAGACTTCCTCAGGCAGCCCACCAAAGTTTTAAAATGTTAAATGCAGAAGATAAGTCTGATTTCATCCTCTCCTTCAGCTGCTTTCATTATTTCCTTCACCTTTGGAGTTCTCACAACTTGTCTCTGTAGTCAAAAAGGTATTTATCTGGGGACCTAACTGTTTAAGAAATATTAATCACCTACTATATTAAAGGCATATTATTTTCTGGGGTCTGTAAAGATGAAAAATGGCCTCATTTTTGCCCTTAAAGAGAACACAATTCAGGATATGGACCCATTCACGAGGCTAGATAATACAAAGTACTTACAAAGAGAACAAAACTACTTTAGGAAAATTTCAAGGCAAGAACACTTTCAATTGTGGATGGGTTTTAGGAAAAGAATAGACTAAATTATATATATATATATATATATATATATATGATTTTGAACAAGTTACTTAACCTCTCAATTTCTTCATCTGTAAAATTGGAATGCTGAGAGCATCTAGCTCATAGGACTTTTGTGAAGGTCAATTGAGATAATTAAGCATGTAAAATGCAGATCTTATAACAACATACTTAGTTCCCGTGTATGTAAGTCAAGCACTTCTTGGAAATATTTTTTAACTTTTAAAACTTTTTCTTTCATAGTTTGTCCTCCTGCCTCTTTTATTCCCCAAACATTTGGTTTTCTTGCAGGAGGGAGGTTGTTTTAAATGAGACTGTTGATTTAGAAGGCCCTAGGAGGGAAATCGCCCCTTCCTGGGAGTTGGTGGGAATTGTACATGACTCAGACTCAGGGCGCATATAATACATTCTTTTAAATTGCAACTGCAGTTCAAACCTTGCTTATTTTCACCAAATGAGCAACTCTGGAATTAGAACAGCCAGTCACTGCATTTGCTAATCTCACTCAGGGGCTGCACCTGCATTTATTGCTTCTTTCCATTTTCATCCAACTATCAAGAAAAGAGATTTTTTACCGTGTTTGGAGACTACAGTGCTAAAAGCCCCTCTCCCTCTGGGCACTGAATAGCGGGCTCACAATCCTTTCTGACCTCATTGTGATGCAAGTTATCAATTCTATCATTGTTAACCCACTTGTTACTTGGGATCCCTAGATAGGCAGGGCCTCCATCTTGATATTTCAAAATCTGACAACTAATTCTTCATGTACCTTTTCCATATTCTCTTCAGAAGGAGCACTTATCAATCCAAGGCATTCTGACAGTCATTTCACCCCCTAGAGCTCAATATTCTTTCTATCACAACATTTCCCACAAGAAAGGGGAGGAGGGATGGAGAAAATAAATGTACCCTATCCAAGGAATCATTTTCAACCAAAGGCCTGCAAGTTCACAGGTGTGTTCTGCAGGGGTATACTACTAATCTATAGAACCTGTGTGTAAAGCACCAGATTCTCTGGAGTGCTGATAAATCACATGTTCCTTCTTACAGTGTAAAAACCACCTGGGACTGTAAAACTGCTCATCTTCCCTACAGAGTGCTCAAAGTCATTAGTATAGCCCGAGTTCCATTCTCAATTACTTCAGACATTTAGAGACTTGGAAAAGGATCGAGTAGGTAAATATTGGGGGGTGGGAAGAATGGAGTATTCTCCCCCACACACACATCTCAGCATAGCTTAAACAATAAACAAAATTTCTTCTCTCTAGATCCTCTTTCTGTTTTACAAGCAGCACTGAAATAACACAGAATTACCAAATAGGTTTACCAATCCTGGGATCCTTGAATTGGTTGTGCCAGTGATGCTTAAAATCTGCTATAATCTAAAATTTACAGAGGAAACAGAATGCAAACGTTGGCATTGTAAGTGCCCTTCAAAGAAGACCTGGATCTGTGAGTGGTCTCCAGAAATATAAGTTGCTTTGCATGTCACTTAGAGACTTTAGTCAATACTAAAAGTTTAAAGTGAAAAAGAGGATGAAAACAAGAACAATAACAACAACAACAAAACAGTTTCCTTCACCAAAAAGGATGAAAAATTTCTTAGAAATATAAAATGGCAACATAACACTTCAAGGAGGCTACAATTCTGTTCACACATAAAAACCTTTAAAATCTCAACCACCATCTATGCTGGTTCATTTCCATAAGAAACAAATTGGTGGTTGATGCTGATGAAGGCAGCTGCACACTTTACTGCTAATAAGTGACACCAGGGGCCTTATTACAAAATATTTCTAAACATAAGAAATTCTGTAATGGGACCCCCAGGGGCCAAGCCCACAAATTGTGTACTCTCAGTGTGCTGCATACGCACAGTCACTTGTTTCCAAGGCAACTAATGCAGCGTATATGAGTGATTCAGAATTGCTGGCATGCAGAAATTAAGTAAGCCAGCCGACTTTATTTTTAGTCTGTGTGGTAGACTCTGCATATTATCAGCATTTAGCTTACTTCTTGTTTTCTAACAACAAGACCCAAAAAAAAAAAAAAAAAAAAAACAACAGATGTCTATAGTTTATCATGCAAATATTACATGGGAGCAATAATCGTTATTAACAAACATAATCACCTAAAGTCGGGTGGAATATCACTCACTGCCAGTTTGTGCTTAATTCCCCATGTTCTGGATTCTAAAGGGGGAAACATCTATGTTCATCTGTTTGCTTTTAGGAAATAGATTTCAAGCATTGCCAATGCATGGAAATGAAATTCCATTCTATCAGTTTTGTCAACCTATTTTTAATCAAACAATCTTGGGCTGTCCATACTAGATAATTGATGTTCAGCCTCTAGATGCTTCCCAAAGAGCTTCATCCTTCTTCTACCTCTGAAATAGCTGATGAGTTACCCATCTTCATCGGTGAAAGATTTACCAGGAGATCCTTTACTGAGATAAAATCACAGGTCCAAACTAAAACTTAAGTGCCAGTTGTCAATACTTAACAATCGAGGAGCAACAGAGGTTGATATAGAGGGTTTATAAATAAGTAAGGTCAATAGCCTTAAAATAAATCCATGATTTGAGTTTGAGATTACTGCTATTAACCATTTGTCCTCTCTCTCTCTCTCTCTCTCTCCCCTCTCTCTCTCTCTCTCTCTCTCTCCCTGTATTTTATTATTCACTTATCTCAATATAAGTAAGCTCCTTGAAGACAGGCACTATTTTGCTTTTTGCTCCAGCACCTGATGCTGCATTTTGCACATAATATGTACATATAATGTATACCTAAAATATTTTTGACTTCAACAATATAAATTGCACCTGCCATGTGCCACGAGTTCAGTGGAAGGAGAGATGATTGTGAATTGGAGTGATCTGAGAAGGCTTCATGGAGGAAATAGAATTTGACCAGGATGGGTTTTGGTAGGATTGGTAGGATTTTCATGAAGTTTTAAAAACTTAAAATGTAAATGCAAAATACATATAAACCAAAGACAAATTGCTCACAGATTTTCATCCTTCAAGCACCTCTATTTTTTCTTCCTTTCTCAATTTACTGATGGAAAATACAATGTTTTTCTTGACACTTTTTACACAAATCATATACATGGTTAGCAACAGATTGAGTCAAAACAGTTGAAAACACATCAATGACCCTATTTTCTGAAAGTAGGAAAAAGTGGGGAGTGAGAGGATGCTAACAGGTTGATTGCTTTGACCAAGTTTTTCAGAGATTTCAATAATGGAAAAATTATACTTCTTAATCTCAGAAGCAGAGGTGACTACTCTCTGCAAAAGTTTTGTCCCTCTTGTACTCTTGATCCTACCACCTTCCATATTCTCTGAAAGTGCCCCTCAATTTCTCCTTTTTACATTTTTAATATCTCTCTATAAATAGGCTTCTTCTTGATGACCAAAAGCAGTCATAGATCTCCCTTATTTTTCAAACTAAAGAAACAAACAAATAAAAAAACCCAGAAACAGAAAACAAAACCTTTCATTTGACTCCATCATTCTCTAAAGTTATTATTCCATTTATTTTCTCATTCCATTGCCAAATTCATAGAAAAAGATTAATTTAAATTTGTTACTTCCATTTCATCACCACTAACTCTCTTTTTAACCTAATGCAATTTGACTTCTGACTTGACTTTATTGAAATTGTTCTCTCTTGGATAAGCAATCTAAATATGGCTGGCCTTCTTCATTCTTCATCCTCTTTGAGTTCCATGTAGCTTTTGAGTCTATTCACCAATTCTGGATACTTTTCCATAACACTATTTTTTCCTGGTTGCCCAACTGCCTGACTCCTTTTCTCCTTTGTTGGATTATCATCCTTTTCCCACCTTCTAATCAAGAGTATTCCTAAAAGCTTATTCAAAGGCATTCTTCTCTTTCTCTTCTTTCTACTTTGATGATATCATCTGCTTCATTAATTCCAGTCATCATCTCTACATATAAAATTCCAGAATCTTAATGTCTAAGCCTAAACTCACTTTTTGCACTCTAATCCACTATTACCAATTTTCTGCTGGACTTTTTCATCTAATTGTCCCACTGGCATCTCAAATTTAACATCCTCACCAATCAACCAACTCAGGTCAAGACAATGCCACAGATGAAAAATACACAGCCACTGAGGCAGGCCATTTTACTCATGATAAGCCCTAATTTTTTGAAGTTGTTTTCCTTTTACTAAACTTAACAATGCTTCTATAACTTCTATCCTCTTTTCCTAGTTCTTCATTCTGTAACCAAGTAAAACAAATATGTTACTGTTGTTGAATTATTTTTCAGTCACTTCTGAGTCTTTGTCACCCTATTTGGGGTTTTCTTGGCAAAGATATTGGACTGGTTAGCCATTTCCTACTACAGTTCATTTTATAGATGAGGAAAATGAGGCACAGTGTTAAGTGGTTTGTCCTGAGTCACAGGACTACTAAATGTGTAAAGTCAGAATTGAACTCAAGAAGATGAGTCTTCTAATTCCAGAAGCATTTTATCTACTGAGCCACATAGCAGTGCAAAACAAATATAAGGTGTCCACAAATTTTTTATTTAATCCTTGAGATTTCAGAACTTGAGAAATACAAATGCTGAAAACTTACAAAAAACACTTGAAAGTTTTACTATTTAAATTTTTAAATATTTGTATGTTTCTTACTAGAAGTCAGAATAATCACCATCTTTCACTATACATCACTCTACTTGATTTTCAAATTTTGCAAAAATTTCATCATCTTTGGCTCAGTGGATAAAAGAATTATATTATAATCTTAGTATTAAGATCATTTGTAGAATAAAGTTTTGGTGAATAGAGTTTATGTGACAACAACAACAAAAAAGTCTAATGGAGACAAAGCAGAGTGGCCAAGCAAAGAGGACCTCCTTAACCAATAGATCATTTAAAGAAATAACCTTCTAGAAATTGTCACACATGTAATGCTTAATGGCAAGATACATTATAGTTAAATTTATATTTTTTGTATTAAGAAGTTTCAATATTAAATAATGTAAAAGAAATTCAGATAATTTAGTTTTCAAATTATGTTTTCATAAACATCTTACATTTGTATATCAGCAGTTCTTAAAGTTGAAAACTGAACTAATACTTTTGGGACAACCCATCAAATCTGTGTTCCACATGATAGTCCTTTGAGACCCCTAGATGCCTCTTCTTTATTTCCTATCTTTTAAAATTATTCTTTCAATCTATACTTTTAGGGAATGCCTTTAACCACCTATACTGTTTGTTTTGTTTGCTTTTCTTTAATCCCTCTCCAACTTATTAATGGCTTCCGTAATATTTTGCATGCAAAACCAAATAGAATATTACTTATGTGATCTAAACATAGCAGGGTATGATCAAATTACCATTACCCCTGTTCCAGGCACTATTTTTTTTATTCATGCAGCCAAAAATCATGTTAGCTTCTAGATAACAGAAAGAAAGAAAGAAAGAAAGAAAGAAAGAAAGAAAGAAAGAAAGAAAGAAAGAAAGAAAGAAAGAAAGAAAGAAAGAAAGAAAGAAAGAAAGAAAGACAGGAAGGAAGGAAGGAAGGAAGGAAGGAAGGAAGGAAGGAAGGAAGGAAGGAAGGAAGGAAGAGAAAGAAAGAGAGGAGAGAAAAAGAAAGAAAGAAACAAAGAAAGAAAGAGAGGGAGGGGAGAAAAGGAAGAAGAAAGAAAGAGAGGGAGGGGACAAAAGGAAGAAGAAAGAAAAGAAGAAAGAAAGGAAGTCTTATAAAAAACCTAAGGTATATGAATGAATCTATACATCATTATGGGCTAAAATAAACAAGGATGGAGTCCTGGAAAAGGTGGGGCTTGAGCAAAGCAATGCATAAGGAAAAGTACCAGAGCTCTTGATCATCTTCCACAATCATCATCAGTGCTGGACACTCAGGCACATGCACAGTACCATTCCTGTGCTCATTCAGAACATTTGTGAAGGAGTTCTTTCTAAAGAAAAGAAGAGAGGGAAATTAAGCAGAGGTCATGGCAGCCTCCTTCTCGAGGTTCCGCGGCTGCTAGAGCTAGCAAAGCACTCCAGTCTTGGTGCCTCACAGAGCACTGGTTAACATTCGAAAAAGCATCTGTCTTAGCCACTGGCAACAACTTTTGAAAACAAGCTGCACTTTGCATCTCTGAGTTTCACAAAAGATCACACAGCAGCCAACATACCAGAAGAGCTTCAAAAACAAATCAATGCTTGGCTCTCCTCCCAAAGCCTTTTCCCTCGGATGCATTATCATCGACAATGGAGCCAATATGGGCAGAACAGCAGCCAATTCGCGCAGGTTCTGTGTCCTTTATTCTGCACTTACTGGTACAGGGATTGTGTGTGGTGATGTTCCTCCCCCTCCCCCCTTTAAAAAGAATGACAAGAGAATTAAAAACACTTCCTGGCAAAGCCTGAAAATCTGCACTCATTTCAGGGGCTCTGTAAATCCTGCAAAATTGCTTGAGACCTGTAGGAAAGGATCAGTCAAACCAGATTCATCTGGAAAAGAACGTTGTTCTGGAAAAGAACAAATAGTGTTTTTCTCTAAACTCATGGCAAGAAAGTGAGGGCAAAGGCAGGGGATGGGAAAGATGAAGGGCATGAAGGACTATGATAGAGGAATAGAGGGACAGAGAGGAAGAAAAAAAATGCTCAAGAAACTGGCATTCTAATTGGTTAGCTCAAGAAGACATTTTTCTGATCTGAAAGACTCACAAAAGAGAGGAGAACATTCTTCACTTTCAAACTAAATTGACATCACTTTTTTCCCTCTCTTTAATGTTTTGAGTCTAAATCTCAAAAGACAAAAGTGAAGGAATTGTTTTTGATTGATCAATCAAAAGCAATCCCTCTCATTTGTCTTTTGAGACTGATTCAAAACCTTAAGGCAGGATTCTGGAGGGGAGAGGATGGGACCACTACCATACCACATTGAGTAGGTGGGCCACGACTCCATGTACATTGGACTTTGATGGAGGAGGAACCCACTGAGATAAAAAGAGTCCCTCCCAGCAGATCTAAAATTTAAATTGGAAACATTTCATTAGGACTAGTCCCAAGGAAAGAGGTGATGTGTGGCAGAAGGAGGAATACAGGGGCATCCAAACCCTTTCTCTAATAATCACAGTCCCATAAAGTGAAGAGAAATGAAGAAATCTGAAAAAGCCCAGTACTGAAAGTCAGGACATCTGAATTCTAGGCCATTTTCTACCACTGAGTAGCTGTGAAACCTTAGGAAAATCTCATCTCCTCTCTGAGTCTCAGTTCCTACATCCAAAATGTGGGTTCAAATGCAAAATGAAGTTCAATGGATGATCTTGAATGCCACTTCCAGCCTTAATTCAATGGGTCTGAGATGTAAAAGAGATCACAGAGGTCAGTTAGTTCAACAGCCTCATTCTATAAACAAGGAAAACAATGCTCAAGAATTTGCCCTATGTCACATGTGTTGTAAATAAAAAGAATTTCAAATGAAGGCTCTGCTCCAACAGCCAGTGTTTTTCCCTTTGTAGCAGCTTCATTCCTTGGTGCTGCCCCAGTAACTATCATCCTAGCCCCCCAAACCAACCTTATTAGTACATTAGCATCAAAGAGACTCAATAATATGAGTTTCAAATTGATGGAAGTATTCTCATCCACAATCAGAAGAGTTATTGGTTCATTTATGACACTAGATAACCAAATTAAAATTATGATTTTCTTCTTTTTTTTACTTTTTTACAAAAAAAGCAAGTTTAATAATTTCCATTATCAAAACAATAAAAATGATTTGTAACAGTATGGAAAATATAAAATATAACTATTTCTTTCCAATATCATAAATGGGTCAAATATTCTATTTCTGTGTACCCAGTCCATCAATATGTATTATTTTTAAAAATACAATTTATGATACTTTTTGCTTTTATATCACTTACATTCTTTAATATATTCTTCTCCTTACAAAACTCTCTCTTACAACAAAGTATTTTTTAAAAGACAGACTTAGCAAAACTAAACAGCATAATTCTATTTATTTATTTATTTTCTTTTTAAAATTTTATTAAAGCTTTTTATTTACAAAACATATGCATGGGTAATTTTCAACATTGACCCTTGCAAAACTTTATGTTCCAAATTTTCCCCTCCTTCCCCTCACTCCCTCCCCTAAATGGCAGGTAGTTCAATACATGTTAAATATGTTAAATCCAAAATATGTATAAATATTTATATAGTTATCTTGCTGTACAAGAAAAATCAGATCAAGAAGAAAAAAACTTGAGAAAGAAAACAAAATTCAAGTAAACATCAACAAAAAGACTGAAAATGCTATGTTGTGAACCACATTTATTTCCCACAAGCCTCTCTCTGTGTGTAGATGACTCTGTTCATCACTGAACAATTGGAACCAATTTGAATCATCATTGTTGATCAACAATGATCTCCTGGTTCTGCTCATTTCACTTAGTATCTTAAGTCTCTTTCACTTAGTATCACTAAGTCTCTCCAGACCTTTCTGAAATCATCCTGTTGGTCATTTCTTACAGAACAATAATATTCCATAACATTCATATACCATAACTTATTCAGCCATTCTCCAACTGATGGGCATCCATTCCAGTTTCTAGTCACCGCAAAAAGGGCTGCCACAAACATTTTTGCACATGTGGATTGCTTTCCCTCCTTTAAGATCTCTTTGGGTTATAAGTCCAGTAGAAACACTGATGGGTCAAAGGGTATGTTCAGTTTGATAACTCTTTGGGCATAGTACCAAATTTCTCTCCAGAATGTTTGGATAAGTTCACAACTCCACCAACAATGTATTAGTGTCTCACTTTTCCCACATCCTCTCCAAAAATCATCATTATCTTTTACTGTTATCTTAGCCAATTTGAGAGGTCTGTAATGATATCTCAGAATTGCCTTAGTTTGTATTTCTCTGATCAATGATGATTTAATACACCTTTTCATATGCTTAGAAATGGTTTCAATTTCTTCTTCTGAAAATTGTGTGTTCATATCATTTGAATATTTATCAATCAGAGAATGGCTTGAATTCTTATGAATTTGAGTCAATTCTCTCTATATAAAATTATGATTTTCCACAAAAATTTCCCTTCTTGTATTAATTAGAACACATTTTCTGTGCATCTGGAAATCTTATTAACTAACAAGCTCATCTAAATAGTGAAGGTCTAGAGCTATAAATATAGACTTGATTTGTTTTGTTTTATTTTCTTTCGGTCTAGAAGAAAGAGGAAAGGTTTGGTATTTTTATAGCCTCTGAAGCAGGTAGTCAATGAAAAATTCTATCCTTGATCTTAGAATTGGATAGCAGTAGTTGTTGGTGGGGAAAATTTTTTATAATTAGGTCATTATGACTTGTTTGGAAGAGTTGTGTAAGATATAGTGCTTTACCAAAGCAGTACTCCTGTTAATTATCAATCCCAAGTAGGTCAAAGACAAAAAGAAATGTCACAATACACACAAACATATATTATTTGTGGCAGTACTTTTTATAATAGCAAAAAATAAGAACAGAATGGGCTCCCTTTGGTTGAGGAATATCTGAACAAATTGTAGAACATTAATATTGTAGAATATAATTATGCCAAAAGAAACAATAAACCTGATGAATTCAGAAAAACTTGGAAATGTTTATGTGAACTGATGCAGAGCAAAGAAACAAAACAAGGTTTAAGGAGAGTCAAAGAGAGGAGAGAAAGTGAAAGAAGGGGAGGGGGTATAAAAGAAACAGCATGGATAAAACATTTTTAAATACAGGTGAGTTTACTACTCTAGTAGAGTAAGAAGATCCCATAAAATTATCTCAATCAGTTTTTTTCTCAATAAGCATCAAGGATTTTGTGTGTGTGTGTGTGTGTGTGTGTGTGTGTGTGTGTGGCAACTGGGGTTGACACAGGTCTTCCTGACTCCAGACCCAGCACCCTATTCACTGGATTACCTGGTTGCCATCCTTCCTAAAAGAATGAAAATCATATTTCTATGTTTGAATTTATAAATCACCTTTACTTTCAAAGTACTTTTCAATTAAGTATTTCATTTTATCCTCAGCATAAATATGTAAGGTAGAGTCATGGATGATGAGATACAAGTTTGGTAGATAGGAATACCAATTCATTTAGGAGTTAAGTAAATTGTTCAAGATTGAACCATGCGTCTGTTGTGGAGTCTTCATGACAATTTAGTTTTTACTTATGATGAGAGGCAGTATGGTATAGTGGACAGAGTCCTGTTCTTAAAATCAAATGGACCTGAGTTCCAGTATCACCTTGAACAATACTGTCTGTGTCATCCTTAGCAAGTTACTGATTCTATCTGTGCCCCAGGCAACTTCATAAATTGCAGAGTGGTGACAATCTGAATTCATTGGGAGAATTTCCTCCCTGGAAATTCCTCCTCTTGATACCAATGAAATTATAGATCTGATCAAAATAAATAAATAAACCTCTTAATGATAAAATCTTAGATCTCAGCCAAGAGTTTGCCATCTTATATTAAACTCATGTGGTCAAAACAGCTAGATGGGTCCATTTCCATACCCAATGGAGTAATGGGTCTGGAATGGTGGGAATTATTCCATACATCATGGAGTCATGAACTAAAGCTTTTGGGGGGGAGGGGAATGTTCTATAGAAACCATTCCAACTACCTCATTTTACAGGTAAGGGAACTGGGGCCCAGGGAAGGTAATTGATTTACCCACACTCACACATTCATATCAAACAAATACTGGATGAGATTTTAGAGTCTTCTGATTTTTCTTAGAGCTTAAATATGAAAATTTATGTATTTATTTATTTGTTTGTGAATATTAGAAGCCTTTCAGATTTACTCATGGAGCATTTCTACGTTTGAATATTCACAATTCACACAGCCAACTTGTGAGTTTTAGATTTTGGACTTTTAAATTTTTAACTGTCTTCTGCTCTCTGGTATTGCATAGACCTCACTCTACTTTTGTGTCTCATTTACTTCTGATGTAAGGCAATGACAAAATCCCTTTATTAAAAAATAAATTACTATTACTATTTAATTAGGAGCTATAAGGAATTAGAAAATATTAGCACCCAACAGAGGCTGATATAATAAATAGAACTCAAAGAGCATCCAAAAAAGTAGATTTTTGGAGAAAAAAGTGGGCAATCATTGAATGACTTTAATATAGGAACAAATCTTCTTTTTCACAGGGGTCTTTTTTAAAATATGGTACAATATTTGCAGATTTTTTGATTTGAAGCAATTTCTAAAATGTATTTCCAATTAATAGAAGAAGAAAGCATATATTTGCAGTCTTCTTATAGTACGGTTTTTCTTGTCTAATTTGCCTAGTAATCAATCAAAATTCCAAAGGACTGCTGACTGAAATTTTAAATAAATCCTGAAGAATAACGATGAAACATTCATGTGTGTGTGTGCACGCGCTCTGCACTAAAACTTCTTTACAACTCTCCAAGAGATTAGACTTTTTTTTTTTAATGTAATATATGAGGAAATGCTACAGGGGGATAATATTGATTTGAAGGCCTTTTGGCAGTGACTTTTAAATATGGACATTATGTGCTGGAGATCATGTAATAGCTCACCATAGCAGAGTTTGAGGTGACTGGAAAATCCTGGAGTCTTGTCTGAGCCCAAGGCGACACTCCCAGGTTGATATATTTTGTGTAATTTCATTACCTTAAAAGCTTTAAAACCTTTCTGGATTTACAAGGTTTAATCTTCATAGAGTACAAGAGTCACAAAATAACTGTAAAAAGAGTTAAAATGTGTCATCCATGGAAATGCAGAAGACTCTTGCCCCATGAAACTGCCACCTCCAGGACAGTAAAAAAGGTGCTGGATTTGGAGTGAGACGGTATCAATCCTGACCTTGGCTCTGCCACTTTTTACTGATATTCCCTTGACCGTGTCATTTTAAATATTCTGGATCTCAGCTTTCTCATCTGTAAATTGTTCAATTAAATGTCTTTTAGCATTCCTTATGCTCTAAATTTGGACCTTGGTCAATTAAAAAGTCACCATCTCTTGAAAGTGAAGCAAATATGGCTAGTTTTAAAATAAAGAAAACAGAAAGTTGCCCAGCTTGGCGTAGAGTGGAGAAAAAGCAGAAATAAAGACCCAAGGAGTAAAGAAAACAGATGACTTTCCTAGTGTGCTTTAAGAATTACAAATTACTCTACAAATATTATTTCATTTGATCCTTATAACAACTTTATGAATTATTGCTACAGATATTATTACTAACTCTGAGGTATCACCTCACACTTATAAGATTGGTGAATATGATAAAAAAGAAAAATGATAAATATTGGAGGGAACAGGAAAACTGGGACACTGGGGGAGTTGTGAACTGATCCCGCCATTCTGGAGAACAATTTGGAACTATGCCCAAAGGGCTATCAAATTGTCCATATTCTTTGATCTACTGACAGCTCCACTAGGTTTTTATCCTACCTTTTCTAATGAAACCTTCCCTGGCTACTCTGACACACAAAAACCACACTGAATTCCTGTTGCATTTATGGATAGTCTTAAGCATTTTAATTCTCTTATCCTTTTATTATTTTAAGTGAGTTAAGTTTCTCTTTCCAGGTAAAGTTTTTGAAGGCAGGTCCTTTAAGTTAATAATTCTTTTGTGAGCAGTTGATTTTTTCTTAAGTTGTGATTTTGAAGGAGTTGTATTTTCAGACCCCATTACAGAAAAGTAAAATAAGACAAAACAAGATGATTTTCTACAAAACTGGAGGTAGTTACATCCTCCCAGTTTGGGAAATTTGCAATGACTCTGAATTCTTGGGAATAGTTACTGGAATACATAAGCTATTATCAGCCCCTACATGTAAGTCCTAGGGGATCTACAGATTCAAGCCAGATGGACTACATTCTATTATGTCTTATGGATCTAAGTGCCTTTACCATTTTGTGATGAATTAAATGGCATGCTGTCAATTCTGCTAAAATTCAGCCAAGGACCTCTTTCTTTCTTCCCTTGCCTTTGAAGCCTCAGCAGCAATGAAAGAACCCAGTCAGCTATTCCAGTATGGAGTGCATCTCATGGATTACTCCCAGATTTTCTTAGACTTAATTCAGAATTTACTCAAATACTCTAAGATAAATAACACTTCCTATCTCACAAGATTCTAAATCTCCAGAGATGTATTGCTCTCAACTAAAGGCCATGACTCGAGTCCCCTGTCCCTGCTCTCCTCCCAGGGGAGAGGCTGTATTTGAGTCAACCAGCAACATAGCCCTAAGGATTTCATGAAGAATGAAGTGACTAGGTAGCTGAGGCAAAAAGAGAAGTCATAAGCTTTAGGAAAGGATTAGAATTACAACCAGAGTGAGTCTATGCATACTCCACTGGGTACCTAAGTAGGAGTTCTCTGAAAGATGGCATTGGGAGGGGGGAGACGTTGGAAGAGAACATAAAAATCATGAAGTGAGTGGTATGTTTTCCTTCTGACCTGAAAGATTCTATGTAACCCCCACTTCCACATGCTGGCAAACCTTCCTCAGAAGAAATTACTGCTCAAAGACCATGAAAAGCAAGCAGATGAACCACTTTGCAGGAACACGGCAAGCATATTTGTGGCATTTCAAAATTGCAGTTGACACTTTAATATTTAAACAGAACAGGAGAGACATGGATTATTTATTTTCTTTTACTTTAATTTTACTTCTGAACATAGCTTCCAACTTTGTTATTTTAAAATAAAAATGGCCCCACACTCTGGCACGGGCTCCTCCACAACTCATCAGGTTGTGAATGTTAACCTGACACTTACAATACACCAAATGTTCTTTCAACTCTGTTGTTGCACCATTTGCTTAGATATTGCTTTGAAATTATACTGAAAATATTTGGCTGTAGGCAAAACTAGTCATATAGAATTTGACTATGATCTATATATTTATGGAGCAAAATTAATCTTCAATGCTTGAAACTTTTTATGCCTCATAATTTTATCTGAAATTTCTAAACGTAGCATGAATGGAGCTGCTGGAGCCGAGGAAAAATGCCTCATCTTCTTCCTCCATTTCAAATAGAAACACTCTTAAAATGCTCTTCTAAAGTATCCTACACACAAAACCTCAACATAATCTGATGGAAGCCAAAATTGTGGAAAGACCTAAGAGACATTTAGTCATGAATAGACATGCAAAGCTACTATGCTTTCCTAAAAAGTAGTAGAGATTTACTTCACAAGAAAATAATGCATTTTATGTGTCAGTAGTGGTAAAGGGCAGGGGAAGAGAATATGGCCTTGGAGACAAGAAGAGATTTGAATTCAAATTCCATCTCCATCCTATACTGGCTGTATAATCCTGACCATTTAACCTCTAAGTGCCCTAGGCAACTAATTGCCTAAATCATAAAACATCTATTAATCATGCAGATGAATTAAAGACAATCAAGAGAACAGCATAGACATTGTATACAACAATATACATGAAAAGAGTGCTGAAAGGATGCTAAATTCTTGGTAAGAAAAAACTGTTGAAGATCCTAAAGAAAAGATAAGGAGCCATGTGTGCCATGTCCTCATGTCAGAGATAGGAGGAGGACAGAATGTTATCTAAATAGTCAGAAAAGATATTTGTATTGAATTTTTTTTTTTGCTTAATCATTTTTCTTTGTCAGAAAGAAGGGTAGAGAATGATCGGGAAATAAAGACAAAGGGCATCGATAAAGCATTAAAAATTTCCCATCAGTACAACAATGAAATCTGCTAGATGAAAAAAAAAAATCTGGAATTAAGTTAGAAGCTTCCCTTCAAACCCTAATAGGATTGAAACTTAGTGATAACATTTCCATAACAAATTCATCCAGCCCCAACTAGCCATGGCTAAGTCAAAAGCACACCTCCACCTCCTTTCCCAGAGATCCTAACTTTCAATGGAATCAATTCTTTAAATAACCACCAACACAGCTCTACCATCAAGTAATGGGAATCCTCAACATCAGACATTCGTAATAAGAAAAAAGGACACAAACACCTGCTGAAGCTATTTTTGAGGCAGACTGAGCTCAATATTAAGCAGACTGGCCAGTAAATATGGATTGACCTGGTTAAATTGAAGTTAGGCTGAGGAAAACAGGTCCTTACCTCAGCCAACTCAGATGCTGGAGTTGTGTACTTAGTAGTGTGGTAATCACAGCACTGATTCAATAATGTTTAAACACCACTTCAAGTTTTCAAATGATATATATTAAATTAATACATATGTAAAATGTGACTACATTTATGTCTATGTGTGAGCATATAATTCTATTTTAACATTAAACAATACTGAGGAGGTACTTTTTTATTCCCATTTTATACAGAATTTTATCCAAATCATGAACTTTAGCACTAATATTCATGTTATTGATTATGGTGCTTTTTTTTTTTTGACCTTCCAATGATTGCTCTGAATCTCAACTCTACCTACTAGGGAGAAAGACATGTTTTTTTTCTGACAGTTTCTATTCTTGTTAAGAGAAAGAGAGGTAAGTTGGATATACAATTGTGAGGATGTATGTGTGTATATGCTTGTGTTTGTGAAGGTGTTGGAAAGAGGGGGAGTAAGAGACAGAGAGAAATGGGGAGAGAGATGGGAGAAAAGAAAGAGAGAGAGAGAGAGAATGAAAGAGAGGAACAGAGAGAGAGAAAGAGAGATAGAGAGAAACAGAGAGAGCAAGGAAAGGAGGGAAGAAAGGAGGAAGGGAGGGAGGGAGGGAACAAGGGAGAGGGAGAGGAAGAGAGAGTTAGAAAGGAAAGGTGCCTTGGTGATTCAGGTCAGCATGAAGTAGGATAATAGGATAGATAACAGATAAAATCTGAAAAAGCTCAGAGAAGTTTGGCTCTAGTGGTTCAAGGCTTTTCCCCTCTCCCCCTTTCTTATATATTATCATGCATCACCTTATACTTGTAGAAGGGTAATAAGTTCATGTGTCATATATATATATTTCTTTGGGTCTCATTTGGAGTTCATTACTGAATCTTTCACTGCTTGGAAACCAAGATGAAGAGCATGACCCAGAAGGTATCAGAGTAATGATTAAATATTTGGGGTGGTTCAGATTCAGATCCTCCCTGATAAAGTTCTATCCTCTATCATTGGGAAGGGCATAGGATTATCATAGAACTAGAGGTAAAAAGAACCAAAGGCCTTTAATCTCATTTCCTCATTTAGTAGATAAAAAAACTGAGAGGCAAAGAATTCATCATTTGCCTGAAGTCACTTGGGTACTTAAAATATCAGAGGTAGGATTTGAACTCAAGCAATCTGACTAGATCTAGTATTATTTCTGTACTAGGATCCCTCCTCAGGTAGCCAGGTGGTGCAGTGGATAGAGCACTGAGTTTGAAATCAGGAAGACATAGTCATAAGTTCACTCACTTATTAGCTATATGACCCTGGGCAAGTCACTTAACCCTGTTTGCCTCAGTTTCCCCATATGTAGAATAAACTGGAGAAGGAAAAGAAAAGCATTCCAGTAAATATCTGTTAAAAACAACAACAAACCCAAACGGGGTCATGCAGAATCAAACACTAATGAACAACAAAAGGCTACTCCCTCAGTTTGGATTGGATGTAGTATCTGAATGGAGCTAGGCTACCAGCATTATTATTATTATGCCCTCCTTCTGGAGCTGATTTTGGGATCTCATGGTCTTAAAAGCCATAGTAAACTGTTCTTGGGTTTTCTTTTCACTTCTTCCCATTCTATTTGCTGAATTCAAACATTCCTCTGCAAATTTATTCTCAGCAGGAATAATAAGACAAAATCATAACCAATTTGAATAAATGAATACAGCACTTAATAAGTGTTTAATGTGTCCACAGCACTGTACTAAGAATGGGAGATAAAGATTAAAAAATAAAAGTAAGACAGTGTCTGCTCTCAAGGAGCTCACATTCTAAGGGGGAAGTCTCCATATATTGAAGAATTATTTTAACAGTCAAATGAAAAGGTCCCATGCTCCTTAAGGGGCAGCAGCAAAGCAGATGGTAATGTTTCTTCTTTAATGTCATTTCCACTGATATAATCATTTTGGTATCTAACTCTGAATCATTTGATAGTGTCAAGGACTTTGATGACAAGAACGTTATTTTCTAGGATTTTACTAGCTATAGCTATGGTAGCTGCAGGGCTATGCAGCAGAGCAATTGCCCAATATTCTGACTGGGCCACCAAGCTAGGAAGTGGGGGAAAAACCCACTACAAAGCCTCCCAAAGGTGACTCAGAACCTTCATTCCCTGCATAAGACTTGCTTGCATCAGCCACAGTCTCACTGCTGTCTTTTTAAAAAGGTCCTTTAAAATAGGAAGAAAATCATAAGATTGCAAATATCAAGTTAAAAGGGGACTTGGGGGGGAGTTCTAATCCATTTAATCCAACCCTCTCATTTTGTAGATAAAGAAATAGAGACCCACAGGAGGTGAAGATTCTTGGCCAGGGTTAGTCATGAGTGAATGGCAGAGCAAGGATTACAATCTAGATCCCTTATCTCTGAGCATCTATATGGCACAGTGAATAAGCACTGGTCCTGGAATTAGGAAAACTCATCTTCACGAGTTCAAATCTGGTCTCAAATACTTATGAGCTGTGTGGCCCTGGGCAAGGCATCTAACCTGTCTGCCTCAGTTTTCTCATCTGTAAAATGAGCTGGAGAAGGAAATGGGAAACCACTTCCAACATCTTTGCCAAGAAAACCCCAGATTGAAATGATTAAACAATAAAAATAACAACAATTTTTACTTTCAAATCTAGTGTTCATTCCACTGCTTTCTAGCTCAAAAATCCCTAGAAAATTAAAGCAATTAGAGGGCTCACATCCTCAGTCTTTAGAACTGTTTCTGTAGTTCTAGCCTGTGTCACATTGAAGGTAAGACCAAGTAAGGCCATGTAAGACACACAATCACAGTCAGAATTCCAACTAATGTTACTAAAATACTTTGGGGAGAACATTGGGAAACCTAATTCCACACTTCGCAGCTTGAAAACACTAAGTTCTTGATGTTTGGAAAAATTACCTGAAAAAAATGACTGCTTGGAGTTGTGGAAAATGTTGAATTAGGACCCCTGAGTGCAGGCTGCTCAGGAGGAAGACAATTCACCATCAGATAACACAGCAGCATGAAAGCACTAAGAGTTTTTCCAAGATGGGCAGTCACAATATCTTAAGTAGACAACAACATGAGACATCAGCAAGTTCATCTTTTTTTTAGAAAATTTATTCATTTATTCAGGATACTTAGGTAGCACAATGGATAGAGCTCTGGGATTAAAGTCTGAAGAACTGAGTTCAAACCTAATCTCAGTCACTTTTTAGCTATGTGAGTCAGAGGAAGTCACTTAACCTTGTTTGCCTTAATTTCCTAATTTGTAAAATGAAGTGGAAAAGGAAATAGCAAGTCATTACAGTATCTTTGCTCAGAAAATCCCAAATGGGATCATGAAGAGTTGGACATGACTAAAACAATTAAAATTTGATAATCTTATTCTAATAGCCTTTGCTTAAAATACTAAAGCATTTTTGGTGGTTATTTCCAAAGGACCCTTGATGATTTTTTTTTCCTTTTGAAATAAGTATAATCTGAGAGACAAGTGCCTGTCTACATATTGGCTACTTACAATGACTTTATGCCATCACTATGTTGTAACTTATTTAACTAGATATGCTAGTGCCTATCAAGGTCTGTTTTGGATTCTGACTGTCATCTCAAGTCCTTTGCAAATTTTAAAAGAGTGTTATTCATGATTTTATCAAAGTTACAGAAAAAATATTAAGCAGCACACAGACCAAGCCTAGAGTCCTGAGGCTGTTCAATAGAAGCCATCTTCCAAAATGATATTGAACCATTAACTTCTCCTTAGAATCAGCTGTTTAATCAGTTCCAGGTTCTACCTAATTGTAGCTATGACCTTGGCTGAATCTCTGTGTTCCATTTCAGTTATCCCATCCCGAAAATGACAGATAGGCACTAAAGAATGTATTTAAATTTCTTTCTCTCAATCTATGATAGCATAATTGTAAAATAGAAAATCGCCCCCTTTATTTCCTTGACTATGATAACCAAGGATTAAAACTCACTAGTACATGATATTAAAGAAAAGATGGTACTGGATTAGACTTAGTGGGTACTGTTTTAAAGACGTTAAAAAAATACCCATGAATTTTAGTTAAGTTTGTACTGCCCATTTCCAAAGGCCCTCAAGGATCCCAAGTGTGCTTATGGCAAGATATGTAAATCTATACTAATAATTAGGCTGATTAAAAGAATACATGAAATGTCTTAATACAGTAGCAAGCTCTGAAACTAACGACTAATTTTAAGCAGCATATGACATTAACCTATGCTCCCAAAAGCACATTAAGATTTTCAAAATATAGCACTTTTTCCTTGTACTACAGGCATACAAATGGTATCCAATTTATTTTAAATGGCATTCCCGCACACAATGTTGGTGACATAATTAAGAAATGTATTCAGCCCATTACTAATTTAACACAGTTCAGCGTTATCATCAGAAAGCTGTGTGTGGCCCACAGTGTCATAACCAAATTTATGCATTGTAAATACAAATATATTTTATTCATAGAGAAGTCTTGCAACTTCAATTATGCAATGAGTATTTATTTGGAATTCATTCTTTTTCTAGTTTGATAGCCATCATTAATTCATGTGCAACTGATTAAGCCTGCTGAAGAGTTTTAGCGAACATCTTAAAAGACAAAATCGATTTGTAGAGATCTCAATTTTTCACTACTTTTCACAGAGAGAGAACTATCTCTGTCATGGATAACATCACTGCTGATTACCTGAAAAATCAGGAAATGTGCCAAATTTGACTTGGACACTCTCCACTTTCCACTTTTAGCACCTTCTCATCTTGGTGATCTATTTCTCCATTGCTTTCCTCCCATGCAATCTGCCCACTGCCCTCATACTATCCCCTGGTTCCCACAGGGGATAAAGTGCCACATATATCATTGTCAGTCTTGGTTCAATCCTGCCTTCTGCAGGACGCCTTCCCTGGTCCCTCTAGATGAGAACATCTTCCTCTGTAATTTGCCTTCCATCTATATTATATGTATTGTACATCCTTCTCTTTTCAACTTATCTTGCCCTATTAGAACGTAAGTTTTCTGAGGATAGCATAAATTCACTTTGTTTCTATACTCATTGCACAGGGCCTGGCACAGAGTAGGATAGGAATAGGAATAGGACTTGTGATTTCATTGCTTTGGACGAGAAAGCTCCCCCAGCCTATGCAAGTAGGCATCTCTTTAGGAACTTAAAATCAGAAATGCAAATTAAGACAACTCTAAGATACCACTACACACCTGTCAGATTGGCTAAGATGACAGGAAAAAATAATGATGATTGTTGGAGGGGATGTGGGAAAACTGGGACATTGATTCATTGTTGGTGGAGTTGTGAACGAATCCAACCATTTTGGAGAGTAGTTTGGATCTATGCTCAAAAAGTTATCAAACTGTGCATACCCTTTGATCCAGCAGTGTTACTACTGGGATTATATCCCAAAGAGATTATAAAGAAGGAAAGGACCTGTATGTGCACGAATGTTTGTGGCAGCCCTTTTGTAGTGGCTAGAAACTGGAAACTGAATGGATGTCCATCAGTTGGAGAATGGCTGAATAAATTGTGGTATATGAAAATTATGGAATATTACTGTTCTGTAAGAAATGACCAACAGGATGATTTCAGAAAGGCCTGGAGAGACTTACACGAACTGATGCTGAGTGAAATGAGCAGGACCAGGAGATCATTATATACTTCAACAACAATACTAGATGATGACCAGTTCTGATGGATCAGGCCATCCTCAGCAACGAGATCAACCAAATCATTTCTAATGGAGCAGTAATGAACTGAACTAGCTATACCCAGAAAAGAACTCTGGGAGATGACTAAAAACCATTACATTGAATTCCCAATCCCTATATTTATGCACACCTGCATTTTGATTTCCTTCACAAGCTAATTGTACAATAATTCAGAGTCTGATTCTTTTGTACAGCAAAATAACGTTTAGTCATGTATACTTATTGTGTATCTAAGTTATATTTTAATATATTTAACATCTACTGGTCATCCTGCCATTTAGGGAGGGGTGGGGTAAGAGGTGAAAAATTGGAACAAGAGGTTTGGCAATTGTTAATGCTGTAAAGTTACCCATGTATATATCCTGTAAATAAAAGGCTATTAAATTAAAAAAAAAAAAAAAAAAGGAACTTAAAATCTTTTGGAGTTTTCTGGAGCACTGAAAACTTAACAAACTTGGCCAGGGTCACAGAACTGATGCTTGTGAGAGTCAGGACTTAAATTCAAGTGTCCCTGGATGTAAGGTCTGCCATCTGTATATTAGACCAAGCTGTTCTCTCAGATATAATAGTTAATAAATGCTTGTTCATTTTAAAATTTATTTTATTTTGAACCTAAGAAATAAAAGATCTATTTATTGTTTGAATATGTCCCTAAAATAAATTCTTTGGGATCCCAAGTTCCCAGAATATTTCCCTTCCCATCAGTTTTTGACTTCAGATGCATAGAGGAATACACATTCCATTCACAAATGCATATTTACTGAACTTGGCTTAAATTTAAAGTGGCAGAGTTGTCTAAGAGTAATTTGCTCATAATCACACATCCAGAATATGTTGAGAGGGAGAATTTGAATTTAGATCTTGCTGACTCCAAGGTCACTTTTTTCAGGTGTTTAATAAGTATTCGTTGAATTCAGTTGACAAAGAGAATTTCAGTCATCACCAGGACTCTTTCAGAGAGAAAGTGAAATGAAGGGAAAATCTCATTTCAGCATCCTTGATATCCTAACAACCTTAAATTGAGATAACAACCATATTGTTTTAAGAACAATTTTGAGTGATTAAGTCATTTTGACTATTATAAATATCCAAATTAACTACAAAAAACATGTGAAAGAAGATACTATCTGCATCTAGAGAACAGAATGATATTATATGTATAGTGTGAGGGGGAAGAAAAAAAAGAGGGGAAAAAAAGAAGTTAAATGATAAATTTATTATGTATCTAAAAGGAATAGTAAGTAGTACATAATCAGTCTGTAGTTTCATATGCAATCATCTTTTTTCTACTATACTGTTATTAAAATGCTTGTTTTATTTTGTAAGTTCAGAATTTTTAAAAAATGAATAAAAAGGAATGCTATAGATGGTCAAGCTATAGTTCGCCTGTTTCTTGCTCCAAATGCATACATGATATAGGAAGAAGAAATATACTAATCTTACAATATGAAGCTGCTACACGCCCCATTTTTGACACTAGACTGTCATACTCTTGTAACATGACAGTAATTCTTTCTCTGAGTTTGTTATATAGTTTTCTATGAGAAGGAAAATAACTGTTAACTATGACTTGCATTTTATCCAAAAGTTCTTTATGGAGATTTACTTCTTGGATTGCAATATGTGCCATAACAGAAAACAAAACAGGAGAAAAGTTGAAAGATAAAACACTATAATCATCAAAAGCACATGACTTTGGGGTGGGGAGAGTTTTGAAATGGGCTGAGTAGAAGAGCTTCATTTCTCTCTGCCCAGCTAGAAATGAACATAACCAGCTCCAGCTTTCCCTTTTCTTACTCTGGGTCTCGAAACAGAGATACCAACCCCCAAATCAATTTGAAAACTAAGAATGGTTAGAAAAGCTACCAAAGAGGGTTTTCTTTGGGTTCCAACAAAAATAGTTTTAATGATTTGTACTGATCACAAAGGAAAAACAATTTCCTTAACCCTTAATGATGGTATCAGAATCTAAAATGAGATAGTAGGCAAGCTTTATGCCCAGCAGGCAGTGTTGACCTGAATGGGATTTTAAAGGGCCCATAGGCCCCGACATCAGACACAGAGTGCTGAAATCCATCCCTAGCTTGTCCCTAGTCATTCCTTGGTTTTATTTCTCCCTAAATCCTTGAGACAATGACGGCTCTCTGAAGAACTTTCACTGGCAGATTTTCATATTGCATGGAATGAAACTTGGCATTCTCTAAATCCTGCCACCTCTCCAAACCATCCACTTTCCACACTTCTACTAGAAAGCATTCAGTTCACAGACTTTGTTCCAAAAGAAATTATCTTAGTCATTCTAAAATCTTAAATGTTTATCTGAAAATGAGTAGGTTGCTCTTAAGAACCCAAATATTCAAAAGGAAAATTTTCAGACTTGTTTCCTCATTTCCTTTTATTTTGGGTTAGGAGAATATAGGTTTGTGTGTTTATGTGCATTGTTAATTATTGGCTGTTTTGATTTCATTTTCTTTGAAACATTTGACAATGCTGCACTTTTGACTACTTCTTATTTATGGATACTCCTTTTTTTTTTTTTTTTGGTTTCTATGAAAACATACTCAATTGATTGCCTAATAAATCTCTATTTATTCCCTTTCTTTCTCTAACCTATCTTTTATACCCCACCATACTAATCTTCTCCATGCACAGATCTGACATTACTGTCTTCCTCTTTTCAAAACCCTTCAGTGACTCAGAAGTCCTGTAGTATTTAAAGAAAGGAATTATCAGTGTGAAACACAGAATTCATTGAGAACAATCTTAATTAATTAAGAAAAAACTTGAATTTCACTTCTAATTCCTTTTCTTGGTTTTTCTTTTATTTATTCTGAAAGTATAATAGAGAATGAGCAACTGAGAAGTAATGGGAAATGTGGTATAGTTAGAGTAATAGATAATCACAAAAGATTCTATTTATATAAACTAAATCATAGACAATAATCCTCACAATAGACTAGTGAGATAATAATATCTCCATTTTACAGATAGAGAAATTGAGTCAGACAGAAGTAAAGTGACTTGTTTAGATCACAGCTAACAAGAAAGTTGTCAATAAATTCAAAAAACCTAGCTGTTTTTGAGAGATTCATCTAAGCCTTTTTTGTTTCTCTGTCTCTGTATGTCTCTATTTTTGTCTCTCTCTGTATGTCTCTGCCTCTGTGTGTCTTTGTCCATCTCTCTGTATCTGTCCATCTTTCTGTCTCTGTCTCTGTGTCTGTCTCTGTCTCTCTCTCTCTCTCCCTCTCTCTCTCTGTCTCTCTGTCTCTCTGTGTGTTCATCTTTCTGTCTCTCTCTATAAGTCTGTCTTCCTCTGTCTCTCCCTCTTTCCTTCCTCCCTCTCTCTGTATCTCTGTGTCTGTCTCTATTTGTCTCTATGTATCTATCTCTATCCATCTTTCTGTCTCTGTCTCTCCCTCTTTCCTTCCTCCCTCCCTCTTTCTGTCTCTCTGTGTCTATCTCTGTCCATCTCTGTCTCTCTCTGTCTCTTTCTGTATATCTCTGTCTCTCTGTGTCTGTCTCTGTCTCTCTGTATCTGTCTTTGTCCATCTCTCTGTGTCTGTCTCTGCATCTTTGTCTCCATCTCTCCCTCTCTCCTTCCTTCCTCCCTTTCTCTGTCTCTGTGTCTGTCTCCGTGTCTGTCCCCTGCTTTCTCTAGCTTTTCCTTCATCTCCTCCCCTCTCCTCCTTCCAAGCTTTCAGGCCACCTGGTCAAAGTTTGGTTGATTTCTTTCTTTACCAGTGTTCATTGGCTATTGTTTTATTGCAATTTGTTTATGAAAAATGTGTGTGTTTTTTTCCAAGGTGCCAAGAGCCCTAAGTTTTATTTGTTTATTGCTCCTCTGTCCTCTAGTACACGTCTCCTAGATTCAACTGCCATTGTAAGGGATTAAGGGGCTAAGTGAGTCTGACTAGGGCAGGAATCTTTCAAATGTGTTCTTCTCACTGAACTCTTTTACAGGCAATTTTTATTTAACCAAAAAAAAAAGGTCCCTTGATACTGCACAGCAACAAAACAATTACATCTCTCAGGCACTGCTCTATCTCTTTCCACACCATCTTGTGTGAAAAATCAACATGTTTCTTTCATTTAAAATGGAAAAAAGATGACATATTAGAAAATAACCTCATTTCTTCTTATTGTTACCCAGAATTAATCCAAATGTGCTGATGTTTAACCTTCCCCGAGTCAGCCTACCACCCTAAAGTCCCATGATGGCAGGTACACATTGCTCACAAGGAAATCAGTTTCATTGACTAAAAATCCCTTTTGTCCCATGTAGTCTTGTTCTGTCCCCATGTAACAGGGGGTGCAGCATCCCCCTAACTCAATAAGGCCCTACAACAAGGCATATTTCTATACTCAGATCTCGGGCAGTGAGGAGCATTCCAGAGATAAACAACTCAGTAATAATAAGGATGGGAAATAAAATGGAAGGAGCATTGGGCTGAAAATCAGAAAACCCAAGTTCTACTGCTGATTCTGTTACAAAATTTGCTCTGTGACCTCATACAAGTTTCTTTACCTATCAGAATCTGCTATAAAATGAGGGGGTTGGAAAAGATGACCTCAAGCTTCCTTTCCATATCTAGGATTCTATAGATGGCGTCCCAATAATTCCAAACATTAAAAAATTGACCCAATGGAACTTTAAAAAGAGAAGAAAGGCTGCAAGTTCTATGTCCTATAATTTTCTAAATTCCCATCATTATCATCAATATTGCAAAGGCTTGCTGTCTGTAGCAGAAGTAATCTAATGATTAAACATCACAAAATTACATAATTTGAGAATTAGAAGGCACCTTAATGGCCACCCAGTCCAACTCATTCACAAAAGGAAGGCTTCTGGCTCCCAGATATCAACCTTGAACCATTATAATTACATCCTCTGATTTTTTTTTCCTTTTACTTTTAAAATCCATTCAGAGAAGTCCCCTTCAAAAAATAAAAATATTTATAGCAACACTTTTTGTGATAACAAAAAAATAGAAACCAATCAATGGCTATCAATTGGAGACCGGATAAACAAATCATTGTATATACATGTTGTATATAAATGAATGTTACTGCATTGTAAAAGCTAATGAATATGAAGAATACAGAAAAGTATGGGTGGCCTTTTATGAACTGATGCAAAGTAAAGTGAGCAGAACCAGGAAATACAATGATTACCAAAAAATGTAATAGAAAAGAAAAAAAAAACCTGAATACTGAGTAATTATAAGTATCAAGATCAGACCCAGAGAAGAGTTGAGAAAAAAGAACTTCCCTTCCTTTACAATAGAGTTGGGAGTCTATGGAAGTGGGTCATTGCAAATATAGTCAAAGTGAATGTGCTGTGTTAAGTTTGCTGAAGTGTTTTTATTTCCTTTATTAAAATAATTTTTGCAAAATAAATAAGATAGGGATGACATGTTCAGAAACATATATGTTGTTAAAATGAAACAATTTTACCAAAAATAGAGAAGACTAGGTATATACAAAAGCAAATTAACACAGCAGCATAGAATTCAGTAAAACCAAAGAACCCAGTTACTAACATAGGATTCATTACTTGATAAAAATGGCTAGGGAAATCGGACAGCAATATGGCATAAATTAGAATTAGACCAATAAGTCACAATATGTGCCAAAAATGAGCTCCTGTATACTCATGACCTTGACATAAAAGATCATGTAAATCAGTTAAAAGAATAATAAAGAAATTTCCTTTGTGCCTATGAATAGTTGACCATCACATAATCTTGCTATTACTGTGTACAATGTAATCCAGGTTCTATTTATTTCTCTCAGTATCAGTTCATGTAAATCTTTCCAGGCCTTCCTATAATCAACTTATTCATCATTTTTATAGGACAATAAAATTCCATGACCTTCATATACTACAACTTATTCAGCCATTCTCCAATTGATGGGCATCTACTCATTTTCCAATTCTTTGCTACCAGAAAAAGAGCTGCTACAAACATTTTTGTATATGGATCCTTTCCCCTTCTTTATCATTTCATTGGGAAAAATAAGAAAAAATTAAGAATGTTTTTAAAGCTTTTATCAGTTCACACCTTAATTATCAGTTAACATCTAATTAAGAATTAGTTGATACCTGGTTAGGAGAAAAAAATGAAAAAGAGAATAATCCAGATGAAGAGGTAGAAAGAATAAGGAAGTAAATGAAATGCTTCTAGCTGAAGAGAAAAGGTCCAGCGAGAAGGAAACAGGCAGAATACCTCTCCTGAGATAAACTTCACTTGCTTTATTTAACTGTTTGACAAAGGACTATCTATGTTCCTTCAAGCCCAAATGAATTAATTTTGCTGTACATACATACCCTTTGATCCAGCAGTATTTCCACTGGCTCTGTATGCCAAAGAGATCACAAAAGAGGGAAAAGAACCCACATGTGCAAAAATGTTTGTGGCAGCCCTTTTTTGTAGTGGTAAGAAACTGGAGATTTAGTGGATGCCCTTCAATTGAGGAATGACTGAATAAGTTATGCTATATGAAAATAATGAAATTTTATTGGTCTATGAAAATGATGAACAAGCTGATTTTAGAAAGGCCTAGAAAGATTTACATGAACTGATGCTGAGTGAAACAAGCAGAACCAGGAATACTTTGTATAGTAACACCAAAATTATGTGTGATGGACTTTGTTCTTCTTAATAAGGTAGTGATTCAAGGTGATTCCAATAGACTTGGGATGGAAAATGCCAATCACATCTAGAGAGAAATCTATGGAGACTGAATGTGGATTATAGCATAGTATTTTTACCTTTGTTTTGTTACTGTTGTTTGTTCATGTTTTTTTTTCCTTTGATATGATTTTTCTTGTACAACATGACAAAGATGGAAATGTTTAAAAAAATAACATAATTAACCTAAGAAAAATAATTAATTTTGGAATTGACTTGCAGTCAGCCCTTCTTTATTTTTTAGGGGTAGTGGTGATGGTGATAGAAAAGTATGGGTTGGGGTAAGGGCTAATAATACAGGATGTTAATTTAGCTAGGGACTAAAGGAGATCCTATGTTGACTAATTCCTGGGCAACCATTGGATGGTCCAGGGGATTATCATCATAAAGCAATAGAATAATGTGTCCCTTTCACCTTCCCTTCTTCTGCTCATCTCCTAATCCCAATTATATTGTTCTCCCACTTCTACTTCAATTTATCTAGGCTGACTGGAAATAAGCTCATTCTATTTTAGCTTACAAATCCAAATAGTTCTCCAAGTCTATGTATTGAATTATACATCATGAATCCTGAAACATTTATTTAACCTTTAAAAATTTCTAGTCACCCCTTTAGCAACTTGCACCACTGTACCAAGAATTTTTTACAAGTGTTCCCAATCAAGTAACAAGCAATGGTTCATGAGGTCCACAATTAATTTTTTTTTGTTTGTAGTTCAGTCATTTCAGTCATGTCTGACTCTTCATGGCCCCATCTGAGTTTTTTCAGCAACAACACTGGAGTGGTTTACCATTTCCTTCTCCAGGTCATTTTAGATGAGGAAACAGACAAGCAGGGTTAAGTGACTTACTCAGGACCACACATAAGCATCTGAAGCCAGATTTAAATGCAGGAAGATGAGTTGTTCTAATTCCAACCCATCACTCTGTACACTATGGAGCCACCTAGATGTCCTTCTGAGGTCCACAGTACTGTTGGGGAAATGGAAACATCATTCATTCATTCATTTATTCATTCACTCATGAATAATATTCCTGATTATTAATTAGATCTGAAGTATAAAATGCCAAATTATGAAAAATTCCTACAAAGTATAATTATGAAATTAAGGATAAGAAAAAAAAAAACAGATGCCTTAAAAGGGAGAAAGATCAGCAGAATATTATCAGATAATTGATATAAACTATTATAGTTACTACAGTTAGGAAATATGAGTTTTATCCCTCATAAGGGGTTTACAATCTAACTGCAATGACAAAATAAGGCCATATAAAACAATTCAACAATAATAAAATATTAAATAGTGGTATTGACTGCAAATATAGTAAGAGTTTTGAGAAAAGAAAGGTTAGAACCATAACTATAAAGAAGACTATTTTAAAGCACTTATAAGTAAAGTATTATTAAGGTCAGCTAAAATAAAATTTTTTAAAAACTGTAAATGAGTCAGGCTTAATTCTGCTGTGAAAATAAGAATGGCATCACATACACTAAACTCAATTCTGGTTCAAAAGAGAATAGATTATCTACTTGAAAGAGTTCAGGATCCAGATTTAATTTTACCTAATAGGCCAACGTCATGAGTGAGAATGGAAAAAAAGATCATGACAGGCTAAAATGTTGAATTGAATCAAATAATTTGAAACTGAATAAAAATCAACTTATTGCCTAATAATTCTAAAAATTCCAAGTTGGAAGGGACTTCCATGTCTGCTGGTCAAATACATATGTGAAAAAGAATGCATCTATAATGTAACACAGAAGGAAGGCTAGTATGACTAAGGTCAATTCGAAGTATAATAAAGGTGAAAAGATTAATCCTTGTTCTATAAGATTCTTCTGTACCAAGGTACAGAAGTACCTTTTCCAGAGTAGACCCACTCTGGGGGTGCACACCACTATTGTTATTTTGGCATTGAATACCATAAAATGATTTTTGGAAACAGCCATACTTTGGATTGTAGCCTTATTTTTTGTTTCACTGCTAATAAAAATGTTCATTGGAAATCATTTTTTGTGAAGCACTTTGACTTATACTTGGATCCTTATTTCAAAGAATCCTGTGAAATAGGTCCAACAGAAATTATTATCCTCATTCCATAAATGAAGAAACTATTGCATAAAGTGACTTTGTTATGGTCAAGCAGTAACTGAGGCAGGATTCCAATTCAGGTCTTTCTTCTTTCTAAGAACATGCTCTGTATTATTCCTCTGTCTCTTATAATCACTTTGGTGTTTTGTTCATTATTTCCAGCACTTTTTTCCCCCAGCATTGGTAGCAAGATGCTTCAATTACTGGGTCAAAGTGACAGCTATGGGCAGTAACCTTTAGTTTTCGAATTCCCAGGAAAATTTCTACATCTCAGTGTCATACTTTCAAATAACATGAGTAAAGATGTCACATAATTATAGACAGTTTAGTGATTGTCCCTTATGGGTTTTTAAGATGAAGGCTTATAGATATTTCTTGTTCCAGGTCATTAAGACCCACTTGTGAAAAGACAAGTCTAGGTTTCCATTTTTTTTTCTTTTTTTCCTCCTAAATATTAAGGAATGGTGAGGAAGAATTATTCTACTCAAAATTTTGTACCATTTACTAGAACCTAGAAGTTAGCGACATTCCCAAAGGACTGTTAATTAATTGAAGAAAATGCAAGTTAATCATGCAACTGTATTTGTTGCAAATACAAAATTAGCAAAGTGGTTACAAACATATAATTTTCTACTAATTGAGGAAGTCCATTCATCCAGGTAAATATCTTCTTCAAGAATTTAACACAAATCCTTAAATTCACTGGACAATGGAGTATGTCAAAGTCTACCCAAACTTTGCTGTGAAACTTCTGACATTCAAAAAGGAAAAACTCAAATTCACTGCTTTCTAAAAGTTCCTAATCACTAAAAAAGCTGATGGGCTGCCTGGAGGAAGTAAGATCTGCTGCTGGTAGAGAGAGGCTAGTGAGTATTGTGTAATTATAGATCTTCAAAGAGAGGCTGAATGATGCCTTAGGAAGAAACTGAACTGGATAATTGCTGAGATACCTTCTGACTCTGCAATTTTAGGATTCTGAACCATTTTTTATTATGCTCATAGAAGAGATTTAAAAGATTCCATCAAAGAAATATATGTGAAAAAAGAAGACTGACAGATCTTGAGGGGAGGGAAGGAGTAATCAATCAACAGACTACATGTTTCCATGATATCCTTTCAATGTCAAGAAAAAGTTAAACAGGTACCTAGTTTTTTGGGTAGATCCTCACCCCATGGAAAACTCAAGAGATGGTGTGAACAAGTTGAACAAGTAGTCAGTGATAAGTTAGGTCTGCATCACTGCAAGGAATACTCACCTCAATGAGACTACAGATCCATTTGAGTGTTTGAATGAGTATTCTTCCCAACTAAGCTAAATGAACAAGGGAAAAAATAGACATAGATAATTTGATAGACACAAATAAAATTCACATGACATGGTAGAAAAGGCATCGGAGTAGGAACAAAAGGAACTAGGTTCAAAAATATGTCACTTTGGGCAAGTCACTTAAATGCTCTATACCTCTATTTCTTCAACTTTAAAATAAAGTTTGAGTTTGATGAGCTTTCAATTGGTGATCAAATGATCTAACAATTCTGGTGATAGTGATATTTTTATTTAATTGGATCTTTAGGGTATCCCAATCTCTCCATCTTTTGCCTTTCAAACATATAGCATCTTTCTCCACACTTCAGAAGCCCCCACTTGGGGAACAAACACACTTTGTGTTTGTGAATTAAGTACTTTACTCAGTTTTCTAGAATTTAGAGGTACTGCCATATAATAAAAGGAGTACTAGAATGAGGCTCAAAAGAATAAATTCTGGCTCTGCTACTCATGTGTGACCTTAAATAAGTTGTTTAAGCTCCCTGAGGTACAAATTTCTCCCTTGTGAGATAAAAGAATTGGGCTCACTGGAGATCTTTCCACAAAAAATTAATCAACCACTTATCTATCAGTTATGTTTTAGAGAGGATTTCTGAGAAAACATGGGTTGGATTAGGCAATCTCTAAGATGCCTTTGAGCTCTGAGATTCTGTGATTTGACAGACTCTAGGGTTCCTCCTGGCATTAAGGTTTGATGATCCTGAGACACTTTTTCTTGAGTATTTGTTCTCAAATGCAGAAATGACTAATGATGTAATGTTTTTTCATAGTTCCTCTTTGAACCACATTTTTCCTTCAACTAATTTGCTTCTCCCTCTGATTTTTGCAATCAGGATGTAAACAACATTTTCTCCCACCCTATCTCATCTCCCTGATTATGTGAAATGATCATTTTCAGTTGTTCACAACTTGTTGACCATGAAAGGTAAGTGCCTAAATTATGCATAAAATCCATTTTGTCACATACTTTTCCATGCATATGGCCCTTCAATGCAAAGTAGAAAATTCATTGATCTTAAAATTATACCATACACTATGTGCAGAACGATTACATGCTACAGATTGTGTGGAATTTAAAATGGGCATTGAATATAAAAGTTTGACCAAAAGAAAAAAAAAAGGAAATCTTTCTTATGTCATCTAGTAAGCACATATAGGATGGAGAATCATACATACTCAGTTAAAAACCTGAGAACCCCAAATCATCCTTGCAGGATTTCTCAGAGTAAAAGGCTTTCAATAAAACAATGTAACTCTCAGTTGTCTTTAGAAGAGAGATGTCAGTGATTATATTGTTCACCCCCTGTAGAAGGTTAGAAATATGGTCTGTGCCCTGATCATCATGTTTAATACTTAAATCATCATAGATATCCACAGAGAAAACAACAGTGTATACAACTCTTCATTTTAGTTCCTGGGCAAAATAGAGAAAATTTCAGCATCACTTTTTGCAGGTAAAGAACACAACTTAATGCCCTTTTAAATGCAACTTTTCATGACCCAAATTTGGGATTTTCATGGAGATTGTTTTCCATTTTATTCTTCAGATCATTTACAGATGAGGAGACTGAGGCAAACAGAGTGATGTGACTTGCCACATCACCCACAGCTAGTAAGTGTTGGAGGTCATATTTGATCTCAGGAAGAGGAGTCTTCCTGACTCCAGATCTAGAATTATATGTACTCTTCCACCTAGCTGCCCATAATATTTGTATTACTTCTTCATAAATTTGTTGAAAGAAAAGTTCTTCAAGTTCTAGATAAGTGAGTTGTCATATTGGAGAAGAAAAATGAAATTAAGTTAATCAATTTGAACTAGTTTATTAGTTACCCGTAGTAGGTGCTTAATCAATGTTAGTTGATTAATTCATTAGTTATCCCTCATCACAACCTAATTCATGGCAGAAATCAACAGATAGATAGGTCTAGAGGAGAAAGGGACCTCAAGAGACTACCCACTCTAACTTTCTTGTTTTATACATTTGGAAATTGCCCAAGATCACAAAGGTAATAAGCTTTATTGAGGAGTTCTGAATGCAGCCCCTCTGATTCCAGAGTCTTTCCATACTACCTTTACTGGGAACAATTAGGCTATTAGGTACCAGGGAACTTAGGAAACATGAGTTCAGAGGAAGAAAGAAGGAAAAAGTTTGAAGGAATAAGGCAGGAAAAGTGGGGGCTCTGGGCATGAAGCAGAAAGCCTAAGGTAAAAATGAGGGAGGTCTCTAAAACCAGGAAAAAAGTATACTCCAAATAAGCTGTTCCTACTTCACAGTTTTGCTGACCTATTCTTCCATAGACAAAAACACGAACATGAGTACCAATATGCACATGTGCATACCTCTTTTCTGATACTTTCAGTATTTAAAAGGAAGAGGTTTTAAAAGTAATATAAACTCAGTAATCACAGAAAACCCCAATAAGGCCTGCTGCCTGTTAGGTAATAATGGACAATTTCTAAATCTACTACTTACATTTTCATCAGCTAGGAAGAAAAATTAATATGCTATATACTATATTTGAGCAAAACAAAAACACAAAAGAAATTGTTCTGTGATTCCTTCCAAAAAGGCTATGTGCAATATTGCAAGGGCATAAGGGGTATTGCATATAACTCTCTTTAGAAGTCTTAACAGTAAAAAATTTGAAAAGATATAAGCCTTAAGGAGATGACCCAGTCAAGTAAAGGGTGGATTGTTTTGTTGGTGGTGGTGGTTTTGTTTTGGGTTTCTTTTTGTTTGTTTGTTTGTTTTTATTAGTTTGTTTTGATTTTTACTGCATGGGGGAACGTGTTTATAGACAACAGGAAAGAAGCTAATAAATCAGAATATTTTAAAAATAAGCCACAAAGAGGAAACAACTGAAGAAAGAAATGAGAAGGTAAAGGAGCCTCAGAGATTTTTGGCTAGCCTTATCGAGAAGGATCTTACCTCATCTTCTTAGCTAAAGCAAAAGAGAAGAGAATGGGATAGAGTTTTGAGATGTGGAATACAGATGAGCATGCTCACAATTACTAACCTCAATTCTTTCAGTAAAGAAAAAAAAAATTCTGCTAAGAAATAGTAATAATATGGTAATGTTGGAGGTTTGAGGAAAGGAGAAAAGAGCTGGAATAGACACAATGGCAATTTGAAAAAAAAAAAAAAAGCCAGCCTTAAAAAAGATCAGTAGGATGATTTTCGAGAGACTTTGAGAGACTTACATGAACTGATGCTAAGTGAAATGAGCAGAACAAGGAGATCATTGTACATGACAACAACAAGATGATCACTTCTGATGGATTTGGCTCTCTTCAACAATAAGATGATTCAGACCAATTCCAATGATCTTGTGATGAAGAGAGTCATCTATACCCCATGTACTGTGGGAACTCAGTGTAGACCACAACACAGCATTTTCACTCTTTCTGTTGTTGTTTGCTTGCATTTTTTTTCCTTCTTGTTTTTTTTTTTCCCTTGATCTGATTTTTCTTGTGTAGCAAGATAATTGTATGAATACATTTACATATATTGGATTTAACATATATCTTAATGTATTTAACATGTATTGGATTACCTGTTATCTAAGGGAGGGGGGTGAAGGAAGAGAAAATTTGGAACACAAGGTTTTGTAAGGATCAATGTTGAAAAATTACCCATGCATAAGTTTTGTAAATAAAAAAGCTTTAATTAAAAAAAAAAAAATCAGCCTTAAAAGGCTCTATTGCTTTTGGTACTATATGTACTGATATTATAATCATCCCATGAACCCATATATCATGAAAGGGGATTATTTTCTTCTTATTCTTGTGCATGATTCTTGTCCATGTTCTACAAGGTGCAGAGGAAAGAACACTGACTTTGTAGTGGGACAATCTGGGTTCAAATTACTCTTTTACTATCTATGACCTTAAGCATTTTGGGCAAGTCATTTTATCTCCCTCAACTTCAATTTCCTCATCTGTAAAATGAGGTAGCTGGTTGGCCTAGCCTTTGGGTTCTCTTCTAGTTTAAGAACTGTGATCCTCTCATAAATTCTTCAAGAGCATTTATTTTTTTCTAGATTTTGTTTTCTGTTTCATAGATACTAGAGCAGATGGGCTAGATCCATTCATACATCATTCCTCACTCTTGCTATATGATCAACCCAACTTCTTTTCTTATGACACAGTCTCTGGCTTATAACTTTAATAGAACTTCTTGCACAGAAGCCTTGATTGATAATTTCCTACTACAATCCACTTACATTTATCATAAATGATTCTCACTTGCCCTTTGGGTCACCCACATTTAAAAATTCTTCTGAAATAGTAATTTCATGACTCAAGATCGAATGGCATCACTAGGAGAATATTGCTGTTTGAAAGACTGGGTTTTTTGGCAGGAAGAAGCTTGAATTCACTGGAAGCACTATATAAACTTCCACTTTTTGATAAATAATCTAGGCCACTTTTTTCTTTTCCTTTCCAATTTATTGCCAAGTCATATACATCATGTGTGTGTGTATATGTGTGTGTGTATGTGTGTATGTATCTGTGTATACCTGTGCATATATATGTAGGTAGACATCCACATATGATGTGTGTGTATATACAAATAGATACATATATATGATATATGTATGTATACACACACATGCACTATGGGATTAATCAAAAGGACTTCATTATTGTTGGTGATATCATTGTTTCTCCTTTGATATGGAGAGTAATGATTTTTCATCCATGTTGTTTTTCCCTTTAAGTTATTAGGTTGCTCTCTTCTGAATAGACAGGGACCTTTATTCAGTCAATATAATAGTATCTATCAATAGGAATATTTGGAAAAACCCTTTGATTTACAGGGAACCTCCCTTCCTTTTAAACTCTTCTGTTGGATAATGTCAGTGTCTTCCTTACAATGGCAGGGAATTTTGGTGAGAATACATATCCTGTTGTGTCTTTATAAGTCACCAGAAGATTCAGTTGCAGCTGGCAAGGAATATTTTATGATCTTAAAATAATCAATAAGAAATACCCTGTTGGAAGACAACCAATAAAATTATTCCACTTTAACAAAGTGAAAAAGCATTTGTTTTTTAGGTATTGTAATCGACATATATGATCTCTCATTCCATAGATCTCACTTTGCATCCCTTCATGTGCCTTTATTCATTTCCTTTTATTGAAAATCAACCAAATCTGGAAAAATGGTTATGCTTCAAAGCTTGATCATACATCATTTCTGCCCATTTTTCTTGTATCATTATTAAGGCAATATGCCCTGAAAGGTACAAATAAGTAGGTGTAGTATTTCTAAATTCTAAAATAATCCACTTTCTCATTTCATTCTTCAGCATGGACATTTGTGTAAAATATTGTCATCCCTAAGGACGGAGTTTTTAATTCATATCATTAGACTGGAGGTACCCCTTCAAAACATGAAAAGAGAAAGGCAACCATTTCTTCTGAAAGCGAAGAGGGATAATAATATAATCAGAAGATTAGAAATCTGAGCCAGCTTAAAGAGCATTTATTTGAAACTTCTCATTTTATAGATGAAGAGATTGACCCTTCAGGAAGGTTGTAGCATCCAGCTAATGAACTAGAGATCTGAACCCAGAGTCTCTGATTCCAAAAATAGAGTTCTTCTCATTTTTCCATGATATCTCCTCCAGACAGTAAAGCCTAGTTTCTCAAAATGTTGTGGAAGGACTTGACAGAAAGTTACCTCAGGCATAAATGACTAAATTTATAATTAAATCACTCTTCTTGATGTGTGTAAAATAGGCTCATCCTCTGAAACACTAGGCTATTATTTAACAAACAGATAAGTAGGGCTGACCTATTTAAGAGTTTCAAAGGAACCTCTCTCCAAAAAGGGTGTAGTCAAAAAGGCAATGTGCTAACAATGAATGGCCCAGAAAAATGTTGGCATTTAAAAGGTTAAAAAATAGCAGGACCCTGCAACCTGATGACAGAAATATATCTGTAATAATTGTCTTAGGTTACCCCCATTAACAAATCAGATAGATTGTGCATCTTATAATTTATCTAAGTGACTTAGAAAATTAAGTTATTCATGCTGAAGAATGTGTCAGCCTTCTAGATATCTGTCAAGATCAGGGCCCAACAGGCCTCAGTTTCTGCATAAAGATTATCTAATCTCCTGTCATTTGTAAAAAGCTGTTGTGTTGTTGCTCATTAAAGATCTGTTTTACCCAAGCCATTTTCATAGATCTGCATATCATTATGGCTTTTAAAAAAATCCCTTTTTCAAGAGCCATATCTCAACAAGCCACTACAAGCTCTTATTTCATCATCTTCCCTAAATTTTCTCCTTGGAAATGGGCATTAATCATGTCAGGACATCCCCCATGTTGATAAATACTTTAGGCAATGTTTTAGAACATGATTATTGGTTATGCCTCAATTATTTATACAATTTCAATCAAGAAAATTTGATAAAGGATATTGTCAAGTTATCTTTTGTTCCCATTTTTCCCCTTAAGCATTTGCAGTAAGGAAGAAAAAATGTTTGCCCCTTTGCTGAATGCTGGAATTTTTCAGAAATAATGGTCTTTTTTTTATAAGAACAAAAACATGCTAAACTAGGTCAGAACAATCCAAACTCAGTGTTTTTTTTCCTCTGACAAAAGGGGTGGTTCCTCAAAGGGCAAGAGAGTTTTTCTTTATAATATTCATAAGAAATGTTTAGGTTTATCAATTTCCCATCTAGAGAAACTTACACTAAATAGCTCTCTTGGGGAGAGCATGGGAAAACCCTGTTCCTTATGTGTTCCCTTTGATGCTGAAAGGAAGACCACCCTTGTCAGAGGCTGAACAGTAACGGTCCCCTCCTCTTGCCTTTCAGAGAAAACCCCGAAGGCAAGAAATTATAGCATATGTATAGTTTTAAAAGCATTTAATCTAGAATCAGAAGAACTTATTTCAAATGTATTAAAATACATCTTTCTATTCCTTCCTTCCTTCCTCTCCTCTTCCCTCCTCTTCCCTTCTCTTCCCCTCCTCTCTCCCTCCCGCCTCTCTCCCACCTCCTTCCCTTTCCCCTCTCCCTCCCTGCTTCCCTTCCTTCCTCCCTCCCTCCTTCCTTCTCTTACTTCTTCCCTCCCTCCCTCCCTCTCTTCTTTCTTCCTTCCTTCCTTCTTTCCTTCCTTCCTTTTTCCTTGCTTTTTTCTCCCAACTTCATATTAAAACATTTGGGAGGAAGGAAGAAAAAAGGAAGGAAAGAAGAACAAAGAAAGAACAAAAAGAAAAGAAAAAGAAAGAAAGAAAGGAAGGAAGGAAGGAAGGAAGGAAGAAAGAAAGAAAGAAAAAAGAAAAGAAGAAAAAAGAAAGGAAGGAAGGAAGGAAAGAAAGAAAATTAGTATGTTTCAATCTGTATTGAAACAACATCAGTCCTTTCTCTGGAGGCAGATAGCATTTTTCACCATGAATCTTTTGGGATTGTCTTGAATAGACAATGCTGACAATAGCTATATCTTTCACAGTTGATCATTATACAGTATTATTGTAGTGTGTAAAATGTTTCCTTGGTTCTCCTTACTTCACTTTGAATCAGCTCATATAAGTCATTCCAGATTTTTCTAAAAGCGTCTTGTTTGTCATTTCTTATAGCATAAAAATATTTCATCACAATCATATTCTCCAGTTATATACCAATTAAGTGTTTTATTGTTTTGATGTTATTCCTTCCCTGTATCTATTAACTTGGTGAACAACTGAAAACTGATGGAGCCACAGAGGCTTCATTAAAACTCTGGATGATTAGCTACTTTCATTTTCATTAATACTGGAGTTGTCATTCACAAATTTATGTTCTATCAATTCAGATGTCTAGCCTTTATCATTCTTAGAGCAACAGGTTTTATGAACACTATTGTTAGGGAGAAAAAAAACAAACTTGCTCCCTTTAAAATTGCTAAAAGAGAAAAATAAAAGTACATACATTTTTTTTTTCTTTTGGAGAAAAGAAGTGAGTGATAGCTCTTAACTAAACAGAACACAAGTAATCAAAAAGTCACTTAGATTTTATCAAACCCATATTCATCTAATTCTAATTACCCTTCAAGATCCAACTCAAATGCTACTTTCTCCATGAAATCTTCCCTGACTAACCCAGATGGATTATCTGTTGTTGTTCAGTCGTTTCAATTCATGACCCCATTTTGGGGTTTTCTTGGTGAAGATCCTGGAGCAGTTTGGTATTTCCTTCTCCAACTCATTTTACAGATGAGAAAACTGATTTGCCCAGTCACACAGCTAATAAGTATCTCAGACTAGATCTGAACCCAGATTTTTCTGACTTCAGAACCTACTCACTGTGCTCTACCCACTGTGCAACCTAGATATATAGATGACTTTTTAAATAATAATGATAATTTAATAATAATATGATATTTTATAATAATAAAATCTGTCATTGATATATTGCCTTAAATTTGCACTATATTTTATATAGCTTATTTCTTTTGATTCTCACAACAACCCAAAACCTAGATGTCAATTGTATCCTCCTTTTACAGATGAAGAAGCTAAAGCTGGGAGTCATTAAGTTACTTGCCAAAATCAGACAGCTAGAAGGTAAGTAAGATTTGAAGCCAGATCTTCTAACTCCAAGTCCATTGCTCTGTTCATTAATTCATATTGTCTCTGCCTCTTCATACTCCAAGATTAATTTTGTTCTCCTACAGCCTTTTGGCATTCTGCTTTGTGCTATTGTTATTTTGAGTACATATCCTATGTCTCCAACTAAAAGCTAAGTTTCATGAGGGCAAAAACTATGTCTTATTTATCTTTTTATCCCTATTAGTGCCAAATACAATGCTTTACATAATGAAATATTCATCAAATATGGAAAGGAATTGCTGACCTATAAAAAACTCTATGCTTACTTATAATTTGATAGCATGAAAAAGTAACTGCTAAACCTCTTTCAGAAATGAAGAATCTGATCTAGGCTGAAAATGAGACATAAATATAAACCCAATTGTTTAAAACATATGAGCAAATGCATCTACTGAAATACCAAGACAATAAGATCTAAAAAGTGGCTAAGTCAGCTTGTCAAGTTTTGCACATGAAATTAATTCTCAGCTTTAAAAATATCATGAGTTGAAAATTCTGCAAATCAATGATTTTGTTATAGTGTTCAATGCCTTTGAATATGTTGTCTCTCTTTCTACCACTCCTGTAATGCACTTCTTCCTCACCTTCACTTCTTTCTTTAAAGCACAGCTTTAGGTACTCAGTCCTATTTAAACTCTTCTCTAAAACTTTGTTATTAATTATTGTCTTCTTTTCTTGAAATTTATATATTTTATTTGATATTTTCATTGTAATAACTTCTGTAACACATATATAATCTCTCCCTTCTCCCCTAACAAAATGTAAGCTTCTTGAGGGTAAGGAGGATTTCATTTTTGTCCTTGTAATCTTAGTGCCTAGCAAACTGCCCTACACATATTATTAGTATCTGCTTATTTAATATTTGATGAATTGAATTCTTTGTAAGGAGGCATAAGTAGAGAATATCCATCATGGAGAGAGGTGATAAGGTGAAGAATCCTTGCTTTATAAGTACAGTAGCACTAATTCTTAAACTTTTTTCATTTGAACATCTTTTTGTGTTTAATTTTTTTTTTTGAGAACCCCCTCCAAGAGCCTTTGTTTATGTGGATTAAAGTTAATGATACTATTGATATAATATCAAAAAATGCTTTCATATAATTATGAAATTTGTTTTAAAATTAGGAAACCTTCAAAAGAATTTCATGAACCACCCCCACAAGAGTGCCTGGACCATATTTTAAGAGCTGTGACACAAGAGAATATTTTAAAGCATTTCCTGATATTCTAAGTCTCCTTCTCAATTAATAGTCTCATTCTATATATAACATTTACTTCAATATTTTAAGGATCCATGATTTTTTTTTTCAATCTGAATACTCATTCTACTAATGGAGTGCCTAATGGAATTACCAAGTCCATCAACCATTTCTAGCCAACTCTTACAAGTTTCTGTGGCAACTATTTACATTAATTTATTCATTTAGTACTACATACATACCAAATTACCAAGGGGATATAGCTAAACATAGTAGAAACAAAGTTCATTAGAAGAAATAGGTCCAAAGCAGGAATGAAGGAGAAATAGCATTTTCAACTTCAACTTATATTATTAAACAATAATCATTAAAATAACATTACTAATTAAAAAGAATAATCAGTGGAAAAATTAGAAAATATGTAATAAAACAATCAATAACCCAGTGTTTAATAAACCCAAGAAATACATTATCTAGGGGAGAACTTCATATTTGGCAAAGACTGCTGGGAAAACTAGAAAACATTTGACACAAAATAGGTTTAGATCAACAATAAACACATAAGTCAAAACAAATCTATGACCTGAATATAAAAAGTTAGACTATTAATCACAAACACATATACAGAGAGAGAGACAGAGACAGAGAATTCTACAAAAGATAAAGAAAATCTTTACAAATAAAATAATTAATTTCAATTACATAAAATTAAAAATTTTTATATTAACAATAACAACTGCATCTAGAATGAGATGGAACATAATCATTTAGGGAAAATAAATTTTTATATCAAGTATTTCTTCCCATCCAATATGATGACAAACACATTTAGAGAATTAATACAAACAATTAAGGCCAAGAGCCATTTCCAATGGAAAAATGGTCCAAAAATGTGAACAATCATTGATAGGAAAATTACTATTAATAACCATATGAAATATTTATCCAAATCTCTATCAATGAGAAAAATGCAATTTGAAACACCTTTAAAATTTTCTTCTTTATCCAGAAAATGAGAAATTTGACGCAGAAATACTGAATTTTGGGGGATTATAAAAATAGTATACTAATATACTGTTGATGGAGCTATAAATTTCAACCCTGATGGAAAGCAATTTGAAATAATGTTAAAAACTAATTAAAGCACCATGCTTTTTGATACAAATAGTCTACTCTTTGGCATATACCTTAAGGACATCAGATATGAAGTTGTAATAGGCATCAAAATATTCATATAAGAATTTTTTATGTTAGCAAAATGAAAAAAATTAGATAAACCCAGTTTATAGACTGGGGAATGGCTAAACAAACTGTAGTGTATGAATATAATGGATATTATTTGTCATAAAAAGCTACAAATAGGAAGAATTTGAAGAAGCATAGAGTACTTACATGAATTGATGCAAAGTAAGCAGAAATAGAACAATAATGAATATCATCATTACAATGAACCTGAAAAGAACAATGAAGCAACACTGAAAATCACACAATTTTAATGATTAAGGGAGACCCTGGAGAGAGATGTGAAAATGTTTCATCCTTTATTTCAGAGATAAAGGATTTTGTGTATGGAGTATTGTGTGTTCTATTAGATATGATCACTGCTGTTGGTTTTATAGAACTGCTATATTTTGTTTCTTTTTTGTCTTAGTTAAAAGAATGGCTTACTGGAAAGGCTAGGGGGAATATATTTGGAAATGAATATGATATAAAAATAAAAGGCATCAATAATTTTTTAAGAGTTGTTGTAATTAAAAATTTCATTATCCTCTGGCCAACTTTGCTTATGAATCTGTTTTAATTGAGATGGGTTGGTCCACAGACAAAAGATATACACACCATTTGGGGACCATACCTCAGGCTTTCCTAACTTGGTAGGATCTGCCAAATTTTACATTTCATTGGTACAAACTTTTTAAAAATCCAGGCTCATTTACATATAACTAAGGAATATTGTCAGATCTATTTGATTCTAAATACTAAGTCAAATCAAGAAAACAAAATGTATTTGCAAGATAATGCCATATAACTTTGGATCATAAAATCTTAAGATTTAGAATTAGAAGGATTCTGAAAGTCAATTTAACTCTTATGTAAGAAAAATAAGGCCCCAATTAAATATGGCTTGTTTAAGGTCATACAATTAACAAATGTGTAAGCTGTATCAGAGAAACAAAGGTCTGAGAGAATTTCTCACAAAAATTCTCCTTGTTTTGTACTCATACTCAGAGTTTCTACTACAGGCACAGATTTTGACTCATTTTGGTTCTACCCTGGTTTTCCCTAAAAATGTCAGAATTTAGCTACTGTCTAGATCTCTACAAAACAAAACAAAAAAAAAAACAAACCCCCAAGATTTTCATCCCATGCAAACACTCAGGTTAACAATACACAGAATACAGGAAAGACTTTCTTGCACCCAACAGAAATACACTTATGGTGGCACAGTGGATAGAGTGCCAAACTGGAGGTATCAAATCTGGCCTCAAGCAGGTCTTAGCTTGTTTGCCTCAGTTTCCTCATCTGTAAAATAAGTTGAAGAAGGTGGCATTTCACTAGGGTGCCTTTGCTAAGAAAACCCGAAATGGAGTCCTAAGGATTTAGACAAGTGAAACAACTGAACAACAAAGCTTGTAGTGGTACACTAGGTTTTAAGCACCTCCATCTATGCTCACAAGGGAAAATCACTATAGGTTGATAGAATCCAGCAACTCATGCTAACAGCAGACTTACCTACCCCATGACTTATGCAGACCTTTTGATTTCTCAGTTCTTCTCATCACACTAGCATCACATATAGAAACACTCACTTGTTCAGTCTTATAGTTATCATCATATGATAACTATGAGTTCCATCATGATCACAGGGGAGATGGAGATACATGTATGTATGAATATCACCTTGTACGATACTAAGAAACATCACTAATATTCTTCTGGGACAACAAGAAATAACTAAACCTAGGGGAGAATTATCTCACTAACACTCCACTAGGGTATTCAGGGGATCCAGATAAGGGGAAAAGAACTGGGATATCATTGGTATGATAGCCAATACATACATAGCTATGAACCATAAATAAGACTCAAGATGAGGTTGTAAGCAGAAAAGTCACTTGCAGCTGTGAGGAGTTAGTTGTTCCACTGTTGAGACCTGACCCTTTTTGACTTTGGGTCTTTATTGTGCTGATTGGAGTGGAGAAGGGGAGGAAAGAAGAAGAGGGAGGGATTACTCAGACATATCTCTGTTGGTTGGGAATGCTGACTGACAACCAAACCAAGCCCACAGTAGCATCAGAGGGGTAGGCAAGGGTGAAGCTTTCTTCCAGATTCAGCCTATAGTTGTTCATCTGAACTATATAGAAAGCTGAGTTTTCTCTCAATACTCCGTCCCTAGAGGAATGGGCTCAGCAGTGGGCATTGAGACATGACACCATATTTCTTAATTAAAAAGACACTAGCATTATCATCAAATACTTTCTGACTAGCCAGTTTTAGCCCCTGATGGCAGGTGTTTGCTGCTACCTTACCTCCGGGCCGCCCAGAGTCAAGCCTGAGGCTGCCAGAGGTTGCCCAGCCTGGGCTTGCAAACTTTAATCCTTTCTCTCTGCTCCCCTCCTCCTTTTAAGGCAGCTGTGTTTGTGGAGCTTTCCTGAGGGAAACTTCAACTTGAAAGGGCCTCTTAATAACCTTGTTCAGATCTACACACAGGAAATTAAACCATTCTGCAAAATCAGCACATATCCATCTTTGAGAAGCCAATGTTCTGACAAGTGGGCATTGTAGACATTTCCAACTTAACTCATTGTACTTAGGGTCTGTGAAGCTGTCTTTTAAATGTTTTGATAACTTCCAACAAAATTGGTTTCCTTTGTAATCCACTGAATTTTTATTTTATGCATTAAAAACACTTATCTGGGAAAGGGTAAATAAGCTTTACCAGACTGTTAAAAGGGTCTATGTCACACACAAAAAAAGTTTTAAAAAACCACTAAAACTCTGAAGTTGGCAGGTAGGGCTGTTTAAATTCTGTTCAGAGCACAGAATACTCATGATAAGCACTCATTTATGCCACAGAAATGTCAGGGACCAGCAGGCACAGGTTTAGGATTTCAATAATAATCATTGCTGAGACAATAAATGAGTAAATGTGAATCTACTATGTGAGTAATATTAGGGTCAATGCTGAGGGAGATACAAAAAAGTGTAACTAGTGCCTGAAAGCAAGCTTGCTTATACTTATGGAAAAATAAGGCACAGTTGATAGTCAGCAGTGTGTAGCCAAACAGGGACACAGGGCAGGTAGCTAGCAGCACCTCCACGTGTTGGTACAAAACAGCTTTTTGCTCCTCTAGTCAGTCCACATGTTCACCCATCAGGTATCTTCCCCAGCACCACCTTCAGTCCATTCCATGGAAAACCCTCCCATCTCTCAATGAGCCGTCTGTTTTATAAGCTATTGAGAACAAAGTAGGCTTACTTGCAGCTCTGCCAAATGGATCTGTTAACACAAATAAAAGCTTGATTAAGGGCTCTTGACTCAGAATTTATTCCATTTCATCATACATAATCGAGGTTACCTTTCCCACTAATATTTATGACTGCTTGTTAAGCATTCTTTTCATGAAAATGACTCCCTGGATATGGATGTTCAAAGGGATTGTAGTGTGTGAATGTTTCATTTCTGAGGCTACAAGACTTAAGGGAAGGATTTCCATGGGTCCCTCTTCTGTGGGTGGGCCCCCTCTGCTGTTCTTGGCTACCCAAGACCCAGCAATCCTCTTCTCTATTAACACATCCAACTAGCTGTGTCTCATCAAGACTAGAAAGAAGGCTGTGTTCACTTTGTACTGAACAACATATTCAATAAGTATTAGATAAGCCACTAGAAAGTGCAAGACATTGTGCTAGGTGCTAAAAACCCACAGATCAAAACAAACAAAAAGCCACTTCATATGTTTCTTAACCTCAAGGACCACATGTTCCAATAAATCACATAAGGCATTTATGCAAATAATTGCCATTTAAATTAGAACATGAACAGGAAAGAATGAATAAATGAAGATCTATGTCTGCCAGGAGGAGGAGAGATTTGGGAGGGAAAAGATGGTCACTTCAAAGAGAAGAGGATTTCAACACGTTAAGATGTAAGAAATTGACATATTCTTTCTTTAATTATGGAGAATTATACCAAATTCAGAGAAAGTGTAGGATGACACTAAAGAACAATAGTCCACTTTGATCAGAATATAAAGTGTATGAAGAGGAGGAGTGTGAAAAAACACTGGGAAAGTCCTTTGAAATCAAACTTTAAATGATTTCATTTTTTTTATGAATTGCTTTGAATGCTAAAACAAGCAGTTAGTATCTCATTTCATAAGCAATAGAGAACTACTGAAGGTTGTTGAGAGAGGGAATAAAAGTGAACAGATCTATTAATCAGGTTAACTAAAGCTTAGACTGAAAACTGGCTTATAACCTTATTCAAATTAAAATCTTTCTTATTTACATGTTTTTATTTTTCCAAATGGGATCTTGATTTTTAATGATATTTTCTTATTTATGAAATGCTAAACACTGAAGAAGAGGATTTTTTTTTTACTGTACTTAGGCTTAACATGCAGGGCAAAATGAAATTCGATAAGAAAGAGATAACCACTATTACCTGATTGAATGAATCTGGATAAACTTTGACTTAACTAGTCCTGTTCTCTATGGGCTTCCATTCTAAAATAGACATGAATTAGACACACATTACCAGGAAATATGTAAATACATAGAATCTATAACAATACTTCCCTATTTATGTCTAAGCTACCACCACAGACACACACAAACACGCTATAGTTATATTTATATCTATATAGATAAGTAGAAATTATCTCAACAGTTCCTTCTTTCTGTCCAAGGCACCATCATACATCTGTATCCATCTACATCTACATATTATATAGTAAATATAATTTATATATCTATGTCTCTATGTATATGGTATATATATATATATGTAAATACATAGACACATTAAACCTAAACTCTTCTACTTGAAACTGTCAGAAGAAACTGGACACAGCAAACAAAAATCTTTTAAAATGCTTGCTATTGAAGTGAATCATTTCATAATCATCTAAGCATATATAGTCAGATCAACAACTGATTGCGGCAATGGTCAAAATCAATCCTATATTAAATGAAAGGGTAAAGATTTGAAGACACTGTGATATATGTAAATGATCCATTTTATTTTTTGAATGGGAAAAGAATAAAAATCAAGAATTGGTTGTGATTATCACAATTTCCTAAAGAGTTTAACTGATAAATATGTTCATCCCACCAAGGAGGACCAAAAAAGCACAGAAATTATCAGGCAGAAAAATAAGACAGCTAAGAAGCAACCCCAATATAGAATTCAAGTTCATTTGTAACAGCCTTATAAGGAGGATGGCAGAAGAATAAAACTAGCATTTACCTCAAAAAAATGTAAAGCAAAATTGAGATGCTTAAAACTTGCCTTTTAACACAACTAAAGTTCTTCCAAGGAATTTATAAATCAAATTAGAAAGGACATTACCAAAGAGATTTTAAAATGGAAAACTTTAGCCAGAATCACTTTAATAATCAATTCTCATCATCTGTATGCAGATAACTTCCAGACTTTTTTTGCCCATGAATTACAATACAGCATCATCAATTTTTATTGGGCATTTCAAATGGAATAACACAGAGACATTTCAAGCTCAATATTTCCAAAACTGAATTCATTATCATCCTCCTAATCTTTCCCTTTCCCAAATTTCCTTATTTCTGTTCAAGACACCATCATCCTTCCAGTATCCCAAGTTCATAACCTTATCATCATCTTGGTCTCCTCATTCTCTTCTACCCCACTTATAAAATTAGTTTCCTTTCCTTGCTATTTTTATCTCTACAGCATTTCTCACATTTGACCCTTTCTCTTTACTGAAGAAGCTACAAGTGTAGTTCAAGGTCTCATCAATTCTCATTTAGATTACGGAAAAAGTCTCCTAATTGGTCTCTTCCTCAAGTCTCTCACTACAACAGTTCATCCTCTACATTAGCAGCAAAGAATTTTTTCTTAAGCATAGATCATACCATGCAATTCCAGTCTCTAAGATAAAATATAAAAACTCATCTTTTTAAGGCTTTAAACCACTTCATAATCTAGGCCTATAATCGGGACCTAACTAATATACCAGACAGTATATATCATTCCCTTCCAAGTATTACATGCATGATTCAGCCAAATTGGTCTTTTTTTTTCCCCTGCTCCTCACACTTGGCACTCTATCCCCTGTTTCCTTGCTTTTACATTAACCATTCCCCATGCCTAGAATGCACTCATTCCTCATGTCTACCTCATACGGTCCTTCTTTAAGATGCAGTGGAGACATATCCTTCTCCAGGAAAACTTTCCTTATCTCTCCAGCTACTACTGCCCTCACTCCTCAAACTCTTTTGTATTTAACTACTTTTATTTATATCAATTCATTTTATATTTATCCTACATATGTATACAGTATATTTATATGTAGTATATATATATATATATATATATATATATATATATATATATATATATATATTGTCTTCCCCAATAGAATATAAGATTCTTGCAAGAAGGGATGATCTCCTACATTGTATATATATTTGCAGCATCTTGTATCATGCTCTTCACATAATAGGTGTTCAATAAATGTTTGTTCACTGATTAATTATTTGATGATAATGGAATCACCACTTTTAACACCAAATATATGAGGGAGTAGACATGTTACTTAGAAAAATAAAGCTGGGAAGAGTTGTTAGACCTAGCCAAACTGTAGAAGAAATCCCTGTCACAGGCAATATGATTTTGAAGGTATTTGGGGATCAATTTTCAAGATATCTTAAAGAGAAGATAAGACATATGAACAGAAAACATTACAGATAGTATTTTTACCCTCAAACAGGTTCCTAGAAACTCCAGGATGAAATGCTACTCTTTCATCTCTAGAAAATTTTTATTAGAAAAACCCATGACCATATCAATGGTATATTGATGGAAATATCAAAAGGATTATATCACTAGACTGTAGGGTATGCACAGCTTAACGATTCTATGAACATAGTTCCTAAAAGAACAATTCATATATCAACAATAACAATATTTTAAAACAAACAGCTTTGAAAAATTTAGGAACTGGTTAATTAGAAGATAAACCATGATTTCACAGAAAGAGAAGGGGACAAGCACTGATTAAGTACCTACTATGTGCCAGGTACTATTCTCTCTCTCTCTCTCTCTCTCTCTCTCTCTCTCTCTCTCTCTCTATATATATATATATATATATATATATATATATATGTATATATATATATATAAAATCTCATTTTATGCTTATAAGAAGCCTGTGAAGTAGTTGCTATTATGTTCCACATTTTACAGTTTAGGAAATTGTAGCACAGACTTTTTATTAATTGATTTAATTAATTGATTTTTTCTCATAGCTAATGTATGAAGCCAAATTTGAACCAAGAACTTCCTGACTCCAGCTCAGTGCTCTTCTTCTGCATCAACAGAGAGATGGTCAGTACAAGGGGAAGAAAGAGCCATACAGTTTTGGACATGGCCAATGAAATAGTTTACTTTGATGCACTATATGCATTTGTCACAAGGGTTTCTTTTGTCTTTTTTTTCAGTTAGTGGAGGAAAGAAGGTGAAATGGAGAGAAAAGAAAGACTTTTTCAGTGGGGGGAAGGAAAATAAATAACTTTATAGTGAAAATGAAATGTTAAAAAGAATGGGGGCAGCTAGGTATCATAGTAGATAGAGCACCAGCCCTGAAATCAGGAGGACCTGAGTTCAAATCTGCCCTCAGATACTTAATACTTCCTAGCTGTGACCCCAGGCAAGTCACTTAACCCCAATTGCCTCAGAAAAAAAAAAAAAAAAGAATGGGTGATTTCTGTAGATTTTCTGTAGCAGATCATATCTTCAGTCACATACTTATGAGGGTTTTCAAGATTACAAGATCCCCCTCTGTTTATGGTTTGTTAATTAATAACGCCCCCAACCCCATGCCAAAAAATGCATTTGACTCAATAGAGCAAAAACCTCTACCTTAAAGTCTCTCCTTTGAAATGTATCCAATGAAGTATGTCAAGCTTATACTTATCTCATTGTGACAGACTTAGGATTGTCCATTCCCAGAGAAAGAATTGGTGGATCCTGAATGCAGATACAATATACTTATTCTTTATTTCTCTTGAGGTTTTTTTTTTTTTGTGTGTGTGTGTGTGTGTGTGTGTGTGTGTGTGTTTTCTTTCACCTCATGACTTACATAGAAATGTGTTTCACATGACTATACATATATGTCAAATTGTTTACTTTCTTAATGAGGGAAAGAAAAGAGACAGGAAGGGAGAGAAAAATGATTATGCATGTCTCTGTGATGTAATCACAAGGCTAATTGTTTGAATGAACAAAATGCTGATAAAATGAAGAAAAAATATATAGATTCATATGCTCAGAACTTTTTGCCTCAATAATGGGGTTTGTCCAATTTCAGAGGCAGGATTCTGTATAGAATCTGTCTGGAAGAGGAATTCTCTGTAAGTCAAAAGTTTCCTCAAATGCTCCTTTCTGCAAAAAACAAACAAAAAACAAACCAAAAAAAAATATTGTGATAACTGTATAAAATCCCCAAGAAATAAAATGTCTCCTTACTGATAGCCATGGATACTCAAAAGTTACTGGCTTAGCAATTGTCACAGGATAAACTAAGTGGATGAAGAATGCCTATTGCTCAGATATGGTATGTAGTCATAAGGAAAACTCAGTGAATTAATCTATCAGTATATATATATATATATATATATATATATATATATATACATACATACATACATCTTGGACAAGCATTACAGATAAATAATGATCTGGACCCAGAATTGAATAAAAAGAAAGGAGCAGACAAGATGACGTTTGGGAAATTTTGTGGCACTTCCAAATATGCCAGCCTTCTTGCTGACTCAAAATATCATTCTCTTAATATTTTACCACTAATGTTATACAGCTGGAACATGAAACACTATTCTATCCAAAGAATAAAAATTGCAGGTAGCCCAAAGAAAAACTGTATGGTGGGTACAATTAGACTGCGACAAACTGCCATCAAGGTCACAGGAGTCCTCTTAGACTTGTTGAATCTGGTATTGATTCTGCTATCACTTCAAATCTTTCAGCTTCCTGATTTGTTTAGAAACTTCAGAATTTTTAGATAGCTATTCCAAAGTGGTATTCCTCTGCTCCACAAGATGGAAGCAATTTGTTTCAACCAGTACTATGCATCTTACCCAGACACCCAGACACAATCCTACCCTGAGAAAAACAGGTACTATTTTCTCATATACCTGATCATTTTCTGGGATGATAATTAGCTAAATTATCTGCTTAACTTGTGTGTTAGGTAGGAAACATGGGTAAATTCAGCCTTGTGATTTTAACAGTGTCAAGTATTCTTGTGAGGTATGGAAACTCATCTTATAAATGTAGATCAGTTACATCTATGCCTTATAGTCTTATAAACCTGTCTTTCTCAGCTGCGTATATACTATTTTCCATCATATACTGTGTGTTCTAGCCATTTAGCCAGCTTGCTGATCCCTAAACTCATCATTCTATTTTCTGACTCTGTCCCTGGTGCCTCAGATGTTCTCCCTTCAGGTGGATCCTGGGCAAGTCACTTAACCCTGTTTGCCTCAGTTTACTCATCTGTAAAATGAATTGGAGAAGGAAATGGCAAACCACTCCAATATCTTTGCCAAGAAAACCCCAAAAGGAGCTCACTAAGAGTCCAGAACTACTGAACAATGGCAACAACAAAAACTCAGGTACTAACTTTTACAACACCTTTCCCAAATTTTCCTTATAAACCTATAATTATTTTGTATCACTTTTGTCTATATTTGATATCCACTTATCTATACATATGCTATATAGAACATAAGCTTTTTTGAGTTCATAGATTCTCTTTTGTTTCTTATACAGTACTGGGCATATAATAGGTATTTAATAAATATATTTGTTGAGTTGCATTGCTTGATACACTGAGAAATTAAATGGATTCTCCATGTTCACACAGTTAGTATGAATCAAAGGAAGAGCTTAAACCTACATCTTGCTGATTTCAAGGGCAGCTCTTCTCATCCACACTTCTGCCTCTTCATGTAATGGGTAATTAATAAATTTTGATTGAGTTGCACTGAATTTTGGCTTCAAGAGAGAATTTATCATTCAGTTTAGTTTATAGAATGTCTTACTCATAAGGTTATACCAATTTCTCTTTTTTAACACAGACCATGTCTATTTCTTTTTTTTTTTAAATAAGATGGCCCTAAGCATAATGCTTCAGTGGTTATGACAGAAGATATCAGTAACTTAAAGCACTCTATGATACCTTTATACTTTAAAACATGAGAAAGCATCAATTTTCTTATTTTTTATTCTTAACTCAGCCCTCTCAGGTCATATAGCTAGTTATTTTCTTCCTTCTTATAGATAAATTTAATTATTTAGTGAGTTTAGTGCACATAGCTAGTTAGAAGTAGATTCTTGCCTAAAACCCAGTTTTCCCTTTTTCCTAGTTCCACACTACTCCCCCCCAAATACTGCCACCTTCCCTTGCTACTACATTGTCTGGTGGTGTTTTTCCTTCATTTTTGAGAACCAGTGGTATCACAGGGTGATGTCTTGACTTGAAATTGAGTTAAATAAGTCTGAGTTGCACAAAGTCATCAGCCTCACCTCTAGAGTCATCAAAACCATCGGCAGGAGCAATGTCAAGGTGACTGGTGATGGTCTAGGATACAATGGATGAACTTGATGTCTTCCAATTTGATGTCTAACCAAGCTCCAAAGCACCTGCTTCAGCCTTTTTCATAGCCAGTGGAACAAATTGTTCTCATCAGCCCATTCCACTGGGGGAAATCTTCACATGTTTGGGATAGACAATCCTATAACTCGCCAATAGATTTGGGACCTGTCACTTATCTTTAACCTGATTTAGCCCATCTGCCAAGATGCTTACTAGAGTGTGGACACTACAAATGTATGGTGATGTACCATGATATCATGATGATGATATCTATATATAATATTATATTATTTATATCTATGATATAATTATATATAAAATATACTGCCTATATCCATATAATGGCATTATACATTGAACATATATTGCTCTCTCTCTCTCTATATATATATATCATTATATGTGTTATATTGTCTCTATATATCATTATATATTATATTATCTATATTTATATAAATTGCCATTAATCATATACATATTATATCATCTATATATTTCATAATATATACATATTAGATTGTCTATCTGTAATATCATTTTATTTTACTGTTTAGCTCTATATATCATTATATATACATATTATATTGTCTATGTCTATATAATATTATATACATATTAGATTATCTATATGTATCATTATAGAAATATTGTCTATAGCTATATGAGATATAGATAAGTTATCTATATCTCTATATAATGTCAATATATGTACATACTTAGTATCTAACATATATTTTATTTATATATATCACATATGTATGTTCACATACACAATATATACGTTATGTTGTACTTCCATATTCCTATCTTTAGAATCTTTTCCAATAGAAACCAGAAAACATTTTACTTCCTTCTTTTCTGTATCTTTTTTTCCTGCTTTGAAAAAAGTAACTATTTCTGCCATTAGAAATTTCTCTTAAGAAAAATAGGCTTTATCCTCAGCAGGACAGACAGGATTAAAAGCAAAACTGGTTTCTTGTGGACTGGAGGTAGTAGAGGCTTTCAGTATGTCTCCAACTAGTCAGACTAAGGTTATCATAACTGCCTGACTCTTCTCCCTATGCCTAATAGTTCTTAAGGCCCAAATCAAAAAGGGAATTCCAAATGTAAATGCCACCTTGTGAATATTTGCCAATCATTTTACATTTTGTAAATGTAATGTAATATTTACATCTTAGCTCCTTGTCAAAAAATATTTGGCTCATTATCACAAATACATCTGATAACCTAAGGAATTAAATATATTTATCTATTTAATGAATAATAAATAATAAAAGAAATGAAATTTTACCACTCATATCTGTGTAATTTGGGTACATTGTCCTTTAGTAAACAGAGGTGAATACATCATAAATTAAAGAAAGTTGCCACAAGAGCAGGTAGACTGACATATGGAAGTTTACATAATTTCATTCTTGGTGTTTTAGAATGAATAACAAGGAAAAGGAAGGAAGACATTAAGGAGGGAAAGTATACAAATACAGACTGTCAATGCTTAACAATAAGGGAAAAACAGGTGATCACTTCCTACACTGTCAGAGTCAACTCTCTAGGGTTATGCCTATTCCAGAAGAAATGAAGAAACATTTAAATGAAGTTTTCCAAAACTAAAGAGAAAGTTTATTTTTTTTTATTTAATAGCCTTTTATTTACATGATATATACATGGGTAATTTTACAGCATTAACAATTGCCAAACCTCTTGTTCCAATTTTTCACCTCTTACCCCCCCCCTCCCTAGATGGCAGGATGACCAGTAGATGTTAAATATATTAAAATATAAATTAGATACACAATAAGTATACCTACCAAAACGTTATTTTGCTGTAGAAAAGAATCAGACTCTGAAATATTGTACAATTAGCTTGTGAAGGAAATCAAAAATGCAGGTGTGCATAAATATAGGGATTGGGAATTCAATGTAATGGTTTTTAGTCATCTCCCAGAGTTCTTTTTCTGGGCATAGCTAGTTCAGTTCATTACTGCTCCATTAGAAATGATTTGGTTGATCTCGTTGCTGAGGATGGCCTGATCCATCAGAACTGGTCATCATATAGTATTGTTGTTGAAGTATATAATGATCTCCTGGTCCTGCTCATTTCACTCAGCATCAGTTCTGTAAGTCTCTCCAGGCCTTTCTGAAATTATCCTGTTGGTCATTTCTACAGAACAGTAATATTCCATAATTTTCATATACCACAATTTATTCAACCATTCTCCAACTGATGGACATCCATTCAGTTTCCAGTTTTTAGCCACTACAAAAGGGCTGCCACAAACATTCGTGCACATACAGGTCCCTTTCCCTTCTTTATAATCTCTTTGGGATATAATCCCAGTAGTAACACTGCTGGATCAAAGGGTATGCACAGTTTGATAACTTTTTGAGCATAGTTCCAAACTACTCTCCAAAATGGTTGGATTCGTTCACAACTCCACGAACAATGCATCAATGTCCCAGTTTTCCCGCATCCCCTCCAACAATCATCATTATTTTTCCTGTCATCTTGGCCAATCTGACAGGTGTGTAGTGGTATCTTAGAGTTGTCTTAATTTGCATTTCTCTGATTAATAATGACTTGGAGCATCTTTTCATATGACTAGAAATAGTTTCAATTTCTTCATCTGAGAATTGTCTGTTCATATCCTTTGACCATTTTTCAACTGGAGAATGGCTTGAAAAGAGAAAGTTTAAAGGCTTGTTTCATCTGTCTGTATGTTGGTAGACTGACAAAACATTAAACAGACAAAAGAAATGGTGCCAAAGAAAAAAAACCTTCATGAGAACTATCAAGGTAGAAGAGAGGGAGAAAATACAAGGGAGCCCTTTTATAGCAACAGTGTCAGAGAAGTGGTCCAGATGAGGATGTGTGTGGTTGGATGGACACTCTACAGAACTGGCTCATCAGAACATATATCTGAGACATCATGGCAAATGGATAAGGAATTGATCCCAGAATTAAACAGAATGAGGAATATAGGCTCAACTGTCTTTAGAAAACTGTATACTTCTTTTAATAACTCCAAGTTTCTTCCTAAAATAAAGGCTCATTTTTAAAATAGTTTCTTTATTTTTCCAAATACATGTAAAGATAGTTTTCAACATTCACCTTTGTAAAACCTTTTGTTCCGATTTTTTTCTCCTTCTTCCCCCCCCCCACCTCTTTTCTAGACAGCAAGCAATCTACTATGTTAAACATTCAATTTTTTAAAACATATTCCATATGCTGCATAAGAAAAGTCAGATCAAAAGGAAGGGGAAAAAATGAGAAAGAAAAAGCAAATGACAACAGCAATAAAAGGTGAAAATAGTATGCTTAGATCTACATTTACTTTCCATAGTTCTCTCTCTCGATGCAAATGAGACTTTCTATCCTAAGTCTATTGGAATTGCCTTAAATCATCTCATTGTTGAAAAGAACCAAGTTTATCACATAACTGATCATCACAGAATCTTTTTATTTATTTTTTTTATTTTTTAGAGACAATCAGGATTAAGTGACTTGCCCAGGGTCACACAGTTAGTAAGTGTCTGCAGTCAGTTTTGAATTAAAGTCTTCCTGAATTAAGGGCTGGTGCTCTCTCTATCCACTGAGTCACATAGCTGTCCCATAAATGTTTTCCTTCTCTTTTTTTCATTTTTTGGAAGATCATCACATACTCTTGTTGCTGTGTACAATATTCTCTTGGTTCTACTCACTTCACTTAGCATCAGTTCATCTAAGTTTTTCCAGGCTTTTCTGAAATCATCCTACTGATCATTTCTTATAAAACAATAATATTCTATTACATTCATGTACCATAACTTATTCAGTCATTTTTCAATTGATGAACATCCACTTAGTTTCCTGCCACTTCTTGCCACTACAAATTGACTGCTACAAATATTTTTGCACATGTAGATCCTTTTCCCTCTTTTATGAGTTCTTTGGGATACAGACCCAGTAGAGACACATTGCTGGATCAAAGGTATACATAGTTGATAGCCTTTTGGCAAAGTTTCAAATTGCTCTCCAGGTTCATTTAACAACTTCACCAATAATGTATCAGTGTCCCAGTTTTCTCACATCCCCTCCAACACTAATCATAATTTTTTTTCTACCATTTTGGCCAATCTGAGAGATATGAAGCGGTAACTCAGACTTGTCTTAATTTGCATTTCTCTAATCAATGCTGATTTAGACTATTTTTTTCAAATGACTAGAAATGGTTTTAATTTTTTCACCTGAAAGTTATCTGTTCATATCTTTTGACCATTTATCAATTGGGGAATGGCTTGTATTCTTATAAATTTGAGTGAATTTTCTATATATTTTAGAAATGAGGCTACAAAAGATTCATTTTTTAAATTTTGAGAATTTTGAGAAAGATATAAAGAATACAAAATCACTCTTCTCACTGTTTGTTGGTTATAAAAAAAAAATAGATTCAGATCTGGAAAGGAGCTCAAACATCATTAGTCCTTGAATTTTACAGATGAGGAAACTGAAACTCAGGAGTTAATTGACTTGCTCATGGTCAAAAAGTTATTAAATGTCTCAAACCCAGGTTTTTCTGACTCCAAATCTTAACATCCTCCACTATACCATGCAAGAGAGTACCAGCCTATATAGAGTCTCTTACAAATTGAGACAGATTCCAAGTCTCACTTATATAGAAAAAAGTGTAGAGTTTGTACCAATGTGTGAAGAGTCAGAGGGAAATGACTGACATGATGTTGATCCACATACATTAAAAAAAAATCTGGACTGATTCTTTCTTGGGTTTTGTGAATTATGGCTATTCCTATACCTCATTTAGTAACCACCAAAGGAGAAGTTTTACTTGATACTATATTGAAAGAGAAGATTTTTTTCTTACTTTTCAGACATAATTTTATTATGTAAACTATTAGATTAAATGAAATCTGTTCTATACCTGATATCTTTTTAGCCTGAATGCTTTTAAGGGAACTAGGGGCTATTTCCAGGAGAGACATGAACCAAACACTGATGTTTTTAAGGAGAATTTTTGGGTAAGAATAAAAATCAGCATAAAAACTCTTAAACCCAACATGAATTTTGTTTGGATGTTGTCTGGGACCACGACCAAAGTTATGTATAGATTATATTTGGCCATATTTTCCTATTTAATTTTTGTTGTTGTTGTTATATTGGGCCTAGGGTTTCTGACCCTTTGGCCAAATTGAGAATATACGCCTGCTAATATCAAGGTATGTATGATTCTAAAGGTGCATTAAATATTTGTTCAAGTTGTGTTTGGACTGAGTGACCAAGGAAGGCTAATATCTAGCAATGAATGTGGATATTCACCAGGTTCTCTTGATTCGGGGGGTATCTATTAATCATGCTGTGAATGCTTTGCAGAAGCTGGAGACATTTGGAAAAAGCATCTAGGAAAGAGGGTAAGGAGACAGGGAAAATCTCCAGGAACAGAGAACAAATAGGTCTTGACAACACTTGTGAGAAAAAGGTGTTTCTGGAACTGTGCCAATGGGAGGCATAGCCCAGACTAGAGTGACCATTCCATTTTCATATTTGTGAAGTACTAATTTATCTATAATAATACAAATTCTACATATGCATACTTGAAATATGAATATGTATATATTACATATATACATATAAATCAATACACAATAAAGTATACTAAAAATACACTAAAAACTTAACTGCTACACAACCTGTTATAGAGTAATTTAGGATGACATGGTTCTTTCTTGGACCCAATCTAAGGGACATATTTCGTTTCATACTAGTGGTTCTGCCCAGGAGATATACTTAAACTTGGTACTGATTCTACATTTGTGATAGAGTGAAAAATTAAGCCAGCATTTATTATGATGTATACACAGCATTGTGATAAGTACTATTGGAAGATATAATAGGAGCAAAAAACAGAAGAGTTGATTAAATCTTTGATTCTTCCCAGGTTTGCAGAGGGATACCAGGAGAAAAAGTGATTGATTTTGCCTTTTTTTAAAAATTAATTTCTTAGAAGTCAATATAGTATTATTTCTGCACTCTAAGCTAAGCAAAGAACTAAAAACTATTGCCTTCTTCCTTCTGTGCATTATTCTTTTTTGTAATAAATCTGATGAGAGTAAGATTCACACAATGTTCCTCCCCCTAAGTTCCATCAGATATGATAGAGTTCCTTTACCTCTTTGTGGAATGTAGTTTCCCTTTTTTTAATCTCTTCTTTTCCCTTTTTTCTGCTACTATCCCCTTTCCATTTCTACTTTCTTTTTTTATATTATATCAGTAAAATCAAATTATACACGCATTCTTTATGTATGTCCATAACAGAAATACAGTTCTCAAGAGTTCTTTTTACCTTTTTCTGCTTCTCTTGAGTCCTATAGTTGGAGGTCAAATTTTTTTGTTTAGCTTTGGTTTTTTCATTAGAAACAAATGGAATTCACCTGTTTTGTTAAATGTCCATCTTCTTCCCAGGAAGAAAATGCTCAGCTTAGCTGGGTAGTTTATTCTTGGCTGCATTCCAAGTTCTTTTGCCTTTAGGAATATCAGATTCCAGGCCCTTCTATCCTTTTATGTGGAAGCAGATAGATCCTGAATGATTCTTATTGTGGCTCCTTGGTATTTGAATTGTTTTTTTCTGGCTGTTTGTAATATTTTTTCCTTAGTCTGATAGTTCTGAAATTTAGCCACAATATTCATTGAAGTTTTTATTTTAGAATCTTTTTCAGAAGGTATTCGATGAATTCTTTCAATGCCTATTTTAACTTCTGATTCTATTACATCTGGGCAGTTATCATTGATGATTTCCTGTAAAATAATATCTAGGGTCTTTTTTTCATCATAATTTTCAGGAAGTTCAATAATCCTCAGATTCTCTCTCCTAGATCTGTTTTCCAGGTCTGTTGTTTTTTCAAGTAGATATTTAACATTTTTTTCTATTTCTTTCTTTCTTTTTGGTTTTGCTTAACTGCTTCTTGATGTCTCAATGAATAATTCTTCATTAGCTTTTTTTAAACTTCCTTTTGTATACGTCCAATTGAGTTTTTAAATGAGTTGTTTTGCTCTATAGAATTTTTTTTCCATTTCACAAATTTTCTTTATCTTTTCCAATTCACAAATCCTACTTTCCTGGGAGTTCTTTATCTTTTCCAGTTCATAAATTCTGTTTCCCTGGGAGTTCTTTACGTTTTCCAGTTCACATTTCAGAAAGTTATTTTCTTTTTCCACATTATCAAGTTTTTCTTTAAGTGAATTATATGTCTTTTCTGTACTCTCTTGCATAGCTTCTCTTTCCTTTCCCCATTTTCTTCTAGCTCTCTTTTAAGATTTTTTTATAATTTCTTCTAGGAGAGCTTTATGTGATGGGGATCAGGTTACATTCCCCTTTGGGGTTTTGTCTGGAGACAGTCTGCTATCAGTCTCTTTGGGGTTGAAAACCTGTTTTTCTTTTTGTATAGAAGCTTTTGATGGCTAGCATAGGCTTGGCTTTTTTACTCATTTTTTTTTAAAAGTCCTTAGGGTCTGCCTTCAGAGCAAGGAGGTTACCAGCTTCCTCTCCAGAGCAGGGATAGATATATGGACAGTAGCTGCCCTGCAAATGGGATTCTAAGAGCAGCAGAGCTGCAGAAGTGCCCTGGGAAAAGCCCCGCTGTGCAGATCAGCAGCTGCCCTGGAAAGAGCCCTAACCACTGGAAGTGTCTCTGCCCTGGGAAGCACTCTGCAGAAGTTCTATTGCCCCAGGCAGAGCCCTCCTGCTGTGCAGATTTGTGACTGCCCCAGGCAAAAGCCCCGTGCTACACAATGCATCTGCATAACTGTGTTGTGGACTGTACTGAGCCACTTCCAGTGCTGGGTAGGTGTAGCCAGATCATGTTAGATTCTGGCATTTTTTTGGAGTACACTCTATCTTTGGTGTTTGTGTAACTTCTCTGCTAATCTACTGCTTTGCAACCAAAGCAGAGCAGCCAACCTATATTAGAGTCCTCCCTGCAAAATCTCCACCCACTTGGAGACCATCCCCACCCCTATCTGCTCAGTGTGCTGGCCTCTACGTTCTACTCTCTGTCTGCACTGGCCTGCTCCTGCAGATCAGAACCATCCTTTTCTGGTGGTCTTCCAGATTATCTTCGACTGGTAATTTGTTGTACTCCAGTATTTGTGGATTTTACCAGTCAAGCACTATTTCTGAGGATGAATTTGGTAATTAATAGCGAGGATAGAAAAGGACTTTAGAATGAAGCGTGTGTCTTCTCTGCCATCTTGGCTGTGCCCAGTGGGTCCTTTTCATAATCCAGAGCAAAGGAGAAATGGAAGTAAAGGGAGTAGTCTTCATGTCTAGTGAAGGTCTGATCCAAAGGATTCTGAGATTCACTTTTCAACTTGCTAGCTCATGCTAGAAAAGCAGTGAAACCTAGATTAAGATGACCATTTTGTAATGTGGCTGATGTTAAAGTTTCTAAAAGGTAAAGCCTAGATGTACAAAGTACAACATCACCTGCTTCATTAATAACATACATACAGTAACACTGATAATTTTATTCTGTCAATTAATATAAACACTCAAATATCTCTCTTCCCATGATATTTATTTTATAAAATATACATGATAAATGTATATGTATGCACATATGCATATATGTATATTTATGTGTATATATTTTACTATGTATGTGTGAAACAAAGAAAGGCAATTTAAAAGGGAGCCAGAAGAGCTGGCTTTCTGATATATTTACACAGACATATGTTCCCCTGATGAAACAAGATGTTTGAAGGCAGGGACTGTTTCATTTTTTTTTTCTTTGTCTCCTTAGCACCTAGTCCAATGCCTGGAATATAGTGAGGGATTAATAAATGCCCAATATTGTCTGAAAGCACTTTGTAAATTATATTATCTTAAAGCAAGAGAAGGTAAAGTCAGACTCTTAGGATTATAATATGGATGTTATCTTGGCCTCTCAAAAGCTATAACTATAGAATTCTCTTTCTGAGGGGTCCTACCAAGCTGGGAAAATCTTTAAATATGGACCCAACATTGGACTTAGCACAATGATTGACACAGTGTGAGTGCTTAATAAATGCTTGTTGATTGACTGATGTCTAGCTAAGTTTGGAGATGCTTTTTTGCCACAAAAAAAATTTTAAATTATCTTATAAAAATAATGAATGAGGGACCAGGTCAATTTATGTCTGGTAAAATGATGCTGGTAATAAGACAATTCATAAGGATTATTATTAAATATTTGAAGAAGTGGGGATTTTTCAAAGATAATGCACAAATTGAAGTTATAAGGAAAATGACTCCACAATCTGAAAGAATTGGGAAGTCTTCTTTGTTATATTGCTCAGACTTCTAATACTAATTATTTGTCTGTCTAGAAATCGGAAAACATCAAATCCTTCTTCTGATTCAGCTCTGGACATGGGAAAAGGAGCTACAACCTGCAATGGTCAAAAAATATCAATACTATGAACAATATACATATTCACATGCAAGTGTATTTACATAACCAATTACATGTGTATGTACATACACATATAATCTGATGGCCCAGAAGAATGATCAGACATATGTACTGAGAATGATAATAAATTCAAGTCATTAGAGCCCAGTAATTGTATGAGAAGCCAACTGATGGCATCTGTCCAGTTGCTAATGGAGATAAGGGTCATAATACAAAGTTTCCAGCAAAAGTAATATTAATTGGGTTGTGAATTGGCAGTCACTGCAGAGAAGGTAAAAGTGAGCTATGAAGATTGGCTGCCCTAGTCTGCTCTGAGGGCAGATCTCCATAGCATGCCCTAAGCCTGTGGATGGCTCAGCAATAGGGGAAATTTTTTGGATGTGATGATGGTAAACCAACTTTGATAATCACTGAACATTAGATTAACTAAATTATTAAAGATGCATATTTCTTAAATGGAAATCTTCCTGTCCCAGAACTGCATTAATGGCCTAAATGTATGAAAGTTTCTGCTCTATGTCAGGTTTGAGTTTTTTGTTTTGTTCTGTTCTGTTTTTGTTGTTCTTAAAGCATCATTTAGGAACTGGGCTTGACAAAGTTAGAAGGAATCATTTTACCCCCTGCTGTTTTACCCTAAAGATGGCTCCATTTCTGAAGGCTGCACACACTACCTACTGTGGTGCTGTTGGTTTTTTATGATACTGAGAGGAAGTGCTGTATCTTTGAAGAGAAAGCAAGGTTTGGAGCCAGAGGATCTGGATTCCTATTATGGCTCTGCAACTTATTATCCATGTCACCTCACATAAATCATTTTACTTCCTTAGCCTGTTTTCTAAATGAACGTGTTGGACTAGATGGGATAGAATGCAAAAGTATTAAGTGATTATTCGGTGTGAAACAATATGGTAAATGCTGGGAATATAAACAGAAAATCAAGCCAGTAGTTGTTACCGAAGAGCTTGCGTTCCAAATGAGGAGGAAAACGAAGAAGAATTCATGTTCATATTCACCTCATGGTAAATGGAAATGCCATATAGTACTTAGAAAAATAATTAGGGCAGATAGGAAAGCTCCCAGGATCTTGAAAAGGAATGATAAAGTGGATAATCTCCTCCCAATAGGGTAGTGGGTCCAAGAGAATCTGGGATACCTCCAAGACAAGCATCCAGCTGACAAGTGCACACTCTTTGTTTGGAAAGAATCAAGCAATGGGACAACCAGGATTGGGCTGTGAAGGGAAAGTTCAAGGCTCCCCTTCAGTAACAGTGAGTAGTACCATTAAGTCTTCAAGAGCCTACTGGAAGACTAGTACAAAAAAAGAGGGAGATCCTCAGCTCTCATCTGTGGGGTTTACTGGAGGTGGTTGCTCTAGTTTGTGTATGTGTACCACTGATCATTTCAAAACATAAACTCTGTAAGTTTGTTACAGAATTTAAGGACTTCAGTCTCTCTGTGTCTCTCTGTCTCTGTCTCTCCCTCTTTCTCTCTCTGTCTCTCTCTGTTTCTCTCTGTGTGTATCTGTCTGTCCCTCTGTCTCTCTGTCTCTCTGTCTCTGTCTCTCTGTTTCTCTGTCTCTCTGTCTCTGTCTCTCTCTCTCTCTGTCTCTGTCTCTCTCTCTCTGTCTCTGTCTCTGTCTCTTCTTTTGCCTCTGTCTCTCTCTCTCTCCTTTTTCTCTGTCTCTTTGTCTCTCTGTTCTCTTTCTCTCTGTCTCTGTCTCTGTCTCTATCTCTCTCTCTCTCTCTTTCTCTCTCTCCTTTTGCCTTTGTCTCTCTCCATCTCTCTGTTTTTATCTCCTTCTCTCTCTCTCTCTCTCTCTCTCTCTCTCTCTCTCTGTCTCTTTGTCTCTCTGTTCTCTTTCTCTCTGTCTCTGTCTCTGTCTCCATCTCTCTCTTCTCTGTCTCTGTCACTGTCTCTATTTCTGTCTCTGTCTGTCTCTGTCTGTCTCTGTCTCTCTGCCTATGCCTCTGTCTCTGTCCATCTCTGTCTCTCTCTGTCTCTCTGTCTGTCTGCCTCTCTCTCTGTCTCTCTTTTCTGTCTCTATTTCTCTCTCTCTCTCTCTCTCTCTCTCTCTCTCTCTCTCCTTCTATCCTTTTAGTTTCTCTCTATTTATCTCTCCTCTCCTTCCCTCCCTCCCTTCCCCCCTCTCTGTCTCTGTTTCTGTCTTTCTTAATAAAATCCTATAGGATTTTGTTGAACCAAGATTTGGATTAAATATAATCTTTTTGGAATTCTCTAGTTTCCTGCCAATGTCACCTACTGCAGAAGATTACAGCACTCCCTGAATGTGGCAACCATGCTCTTTGTATTCTTTGCACTGTACTGGGCACCTAGTAAATGCTAACAAATAAATACCTTTTGACTAGAGAACAAAGTTCCTAAAATATTTGTAGGAGAGCAATGAATACAACCTGTGAAAGAATAGCATTGGTTCTTTACCTTTGGTTATATAAAGATAGGACTACCAGGCATCTAGGATGAGGGTCCTTGGTGATATATACAAGGAAGAGAACATAGAGGTGAAGTGAGGACCAAAGAATGAAAAAGAGGAGATTTTTTCATAAGCTCTTCATGGTAGAATTGCATTCTGATTATATCTCAGAAAATGGTGTTAGATGTGGTCATGATAAATAGCCATTGAAACCTTTGAGTCATTCATCATCAGAACATGCCCTGGGCTGCAGGTAATGTAAGTGAGGGAATGCTCACTAAGAAAATGAAATATTGGACATTGCACCAACTACTAACTAAAATGTTTCATCTGGTAATCACTCTGAAGCGAGATTTATTTTCTGTTTCTCAAACTTCCTTTTAATTTAAATTAGATTTAGGGGATTTAGGGCCTGCCTTTTTGAAGATTAGCTTTTGCTATTTTCTTTTTCTCTTAACCTTACTGTGATCACTTTTTTAACAAGTGTCTCAGCAGAAAAAACTTTCAATAATGTTAAAAAAAACCATAGTTTACTTTTCTTTAAGATGGGGAATAGCAATGACCCTGACCTTTTACCCTGGTAGCCTCTATAGCACCATGCTCTGTTAGATGCTCAGTAATGTTTGAATTGTCACGTTTGTGCTGATGTATTTATAGGAAATATTCTGAGAGCTCTTTAGATGAAATATACTCTGTAAATACAAAGAATTATGATCATCTGTATAATTGTAAGTGATGTCTAAATAGGAGGCCATTACTCTGTGGCTGGTGGACATGCTTGACTGCTGAGAGAGAAAAATAGAAATGCTAATGTATAGTCCCTTGGAAAACTGTATTTAACTCTCATTTTGGAAAGGGGTATTAATTATACCAAAGAGATACTTGGTTGAACAAGGAGAGAAGAGGGGAAAATGCGGTGACACAGCTTTCCTGCAACACATAGCCTTGCATGGTGTCAAATCCTAGAGACATTTCTAATTTTTGGAAGATTTAATTTAATAGACCCCAGAAATTCCTGTAAGGTTTTGAACAGAGGCTTTTCATCCCAGAGAAATAGTATCAATTCCCTAAAAGCAGCTCTGAGATAACAATAGTCTTAACTGCAGGCATTCTTGCATCTGATTTGCCCCATGTCTTGAGCATTAACAAAGTCTTTGTTCTTGCACTAATTTCCAAGAACCCATCCTTATTTCTTGGAGGGCTCTATTTAGGACTCAACACAGGTATATTGTTTTTTTTGTGTGTTTCAGAAGGCACTTATCTGATGGCAAGTCAGACTTACTGATCTCCCCATTGGCTATACTCAGGGAAGATTTAAACTGCTTATCTTAATCTTTAGGGGGATTTGGTTAGGCAAGGTATTCAAATGAATTGAAACTAGCAGTATGGATTTCCTCATTTCTCCATCCTGCTTTTATTTATCCTGGCATTTAGTTAGTATAACTGTACCTCCAGGTTTCTTTCCCAATAAGAGCTGGAAAGAAATGTATGTAATTATTGAGGTCCATGTAGAGTAATGTCTCATTTATTTGAAGATGCTAGAGAATGAGTCATTGAATTTTCTGCATAATTGAAACTTTCCTTTTTAAGTAATAAAAGTGTTGTAGGTTTTTTTTAAGTCAAACTTTTAATTTATAAGGGCATTAAATACAAGCCCAGTTCGATATAAAAGACTTAATGATAATGATTTCAAATTCCATGGTTTGTACCTTCTCCAAGCAATCATACTCTACCAGCTCCACTCAGTTCTCCTGATTTTGGCCTTTTCTAGCTTTGGATTGTTTTCTGTTCTCTTGCCAGGGCCAAAATAGCAAGATTTAAAATTATAGAGAATATGTATAATAAACAACGAAGAACACAAAATAACTTTTACCATAATGTGCAGCTAATCACACACACACACACACACACACACACACACACACACACTTCCTTTCTGGCAATCCTCAGAGATCTAACACAGTTATTCAAGATTTATAATACTTTCTTGAAATTAAGCTTCCCTACCCCCTAAAGAGGGGAAAGAATTCAGAGTTATTTTAATATTCAGCATCTATCCTCTAATAACTTAGCTTTCCTTAAAGACCTTCAAGCCCTATGAGTCACAATATCAGAGATGAACTAGTGCCTGGATTGCTCTTCCCCATCATGACTTTGTGTCCCACTGGTCTTTAGCTCTATTTCTCACATCTACTTGTCACTGTCAAATCTCTACCTGTCCCACCCAGCGTATACAGGGGTATAATCTTGATAGGGATCAAGACTTGGAATTTTAGTGTTTCTGCTGCTAAAGCATCATCTTTTAGAATTTCTCCTTATTGCTCCTGAAACCATCACCAATTTTCTTAAGCTTGCAAATCCTACTGGCTAGTATACAAAAAATCTTTTCAGGAAGCTATCAAGGTCTTATTCTTAACCATTGTTTCTTGATTCTCACTTCTAATCAACTATAATGAGTGCATTTCATTTACCTCCACTGGTTCAGGTATTTGATAGTGTATCCACCACTAATGTAAGCTCCTCCTATGGAATCTTTTTGGAAGGACAAATTGGTTTGCACCCTCTTCTAGTCTTCCAGTCTCCTTAAAACCATAGTGAGAGGCATTTATCAGTGTCTGGCCCATAATAGGTGCTTAATAAGTGTTTATTTGGATGATTATTGAAAAAAAAAATGCCCTAAATAAGCACAAAGGCATCTAATTAACTAGAGGCTTGGATAAATGTCAAGAATGTGCCAGAAACATTGGCAAGATCAGAGAAACAAAGGTTGACTGCTAATGATAGCATTCTTGACATCACAGCAAATGTCCTTATCCCCATTATACAATTTTTCTAAGATATATTATATGATCTATTTGGCCTCCATCCTCTTTGGCACTGAAAACATTGGAGCAGTGATGAAGAGAGGAAAGGTGCTAAATCTCATAATGTATTTAGGCTATCTGTTAAGATATAATATTAACAATTATTTTTGCTCTCAAAGTACTAAAGTATGCAAAAGGCATGGAATCATATCAATATTAAATATTCTCAGTAAAGATGAAATTAGAAGACAAACAGAAACTATAGTTCAATGGAAATATACATCTCTCAAATTCTCCTTGGAGAGATAAATAAAAGTGTTGGTAGAGTTGGTTCTACAATCATCCAAAGATAACAAGTCATAATATTTCAAGGGACACAAGGTCATCTGCAATCAGAGTTTATGATAAACATTTGTAAAATGATCATCACAAATTTTATTCATGAATTCGGGTTTCATGAATAATAGGTAGGAAGAGTAGATAGAAAAAGCATATGAAAAACTTGATAAAACTTGCAAAATTAAATCAACACATACTTTGATATTCAATAATTTTATTGTAAAGGTACAGAGAAGAGAACAGCAAAAAATACTTTGGATAATCAGGCTTCTTTTTCTTACCATTATATAGAAAAGAAAAGAGGCCAAAAGTTTGAAGACTTACAGAAGCCTCATGACTACAGATCATAAATAATTTCTTCAAGAAAATAGTTGGGAGGCATTGAATGCTGTTAAAGCATATAGCCATGCTTACAGAGTCCACCAGAAAATTATGCTAATTCTTTTCAACTAGGCCATCACAGGTTCCTCACATCTTTTTATTCTTCCATTATTGACTCTTTGTCTCACTCTCCAGAGCATCTATTACAAATCTTTCCTCAAACTTCCTATACCACCCCCTCCACACTCTCTCTCTCAGCAGAGAACCCAGACCCCTACTTTTCTAAGAAAATAGAAGCCATCCATCATGAACTCTTTCTTCTTCCAAACTCTACAACTCAAATCCACTCAAGGTTGCATCAGTCAAGATTTCTGCAGGTCAACAATTTCTTACAGCAAGACTAATGAGTTACTGAAACTCAAGGACAGGTGATAGCCTCCTGCTGTTTTAGTGAATGAGTTCCATTAAATTGGTAATTGTACTATTGTATTAATTCAAGAAGGATTGTATCCTCAATGCCAGCCTACAGGAAGAGAACACAGAGATCTTTTTCTTATCATTAACTCAATCCTCTTATCTGAAATAATTGTGGCTACCTGACAGAAATGTTATCTTTAAGAGAAAAGGGACAAATGAATGGCTTATAAGTATATTGGGAACTTACTTGTATATTAGGCAGGGCTGTTAAAGCTTTAGGGAAGGAGATCCCAGAATAACAATTCAAAAGGCAACAACAGGACCAACTGGTAGGAGAAGTAGATTTCAGCTCCACAGAAAGAATTCAAATATTCTGATTTAGGATAGGCCCTGTCTCACTCTTTAGTAGAGGAACAATTCAAATATAAAGAGAAGTCTTTCTGAAACTCTTTTAGGGCCATGAAGATAAAAATACATCTCTATCACAACCTTCACAATCCAATATTTACATATCTTCCCAATTCCTGTTCCTCCCAAATACAACCACATTTTCACTTTCATACTATCAACATGATCTTCTATTTGTCCATATTCCATTTGGTTTCTAAACCAAATATAGACATAAATGACCATAAATTAGGGAGTTGTATGCTAGGTCCAATATTTCCTATCTGTATTTTGATTTCCTCTCCAGAGAAATAAAGTTATACGATATACTAAAAGCCACTTTCAGCACTGAAGTTTTAAGATTTATGATTGCTGAGGTAACTGGTTTTATAATGATATGAAGATTCCAATTAAAAGGCACATAACCTTCAGTAAGACTGAAGATGTACATGGCAATTGACTCCTTGTAGTAGTTTGATGAACAATCAATCCAAAGTGTTTATTGTGGCCTTATTGTCTATATAATGCTCTATGTAAAGCCCTATAATGCCAGGTATTACATAAATACTGAGGAAACAAATACAAAGACTCTTTTCAAGGAGTTTGCATTCTATTAGGGGAGAAAACATGCATATATAAAAGCATAAATATGAGATAATTTAAGTGAGTAGGTAGACATTAGTAACTCAAAGTATCAGAAAAGGCCTTGTGGAGGAGGAAGCATTTGAGCAGAGTTTCAAAAGAATTTTCAGAGGTTAAGAAAAGCATCCAATCCAAGTCATTATTAATCAGAGAAATGCAAATTAAGACAACTCTGAGATACCACTACACACCTGTCAGATTGGCTAGAATGACAGGGAAAGATAACGCAGAATGTTGGAGGGGATATGGGAAAACAGGGACACTGATACATTGTTGGTGGAATTGTGAATACATCCAACCATTCTGGAGAGCAATTTGGAACTATGCTCAAAAAGTTATCAAACTGTGCATACCCTTTGATCCAGCAGTGCTACTACTGGGCTTATACCCCAAAGAGATCATAAAGCAGGGAAAGGGACCTGTATGTGCCAAAATGTTTGTGGCAGCCCTGTTTGTAATGGCTAAAAACTGGAAAATGAATGGATAACCATCAATTGGAGAATGGTCGGGCAAATTGTGATATATGAATGTTATGGAATATTATTGTTCTGTAAGAAATGACCAGCAGGATGAATACAGAGAGGCTTGGAGAGACTTACATGAACTGATGCTGAAAGAAATGAGCAGGATCAGGAGATCATTTTTATACCTCAACAATGATATTGTATGAGTATGTATTCTGATGGAAGTGGATTTCTTTGACAAAGAGAAGATCTGTTTCAATTGATCAATGATGGACAGAAGCAGCTACACCCAAAGAAAGAACACTGGGAAATGAATGTAAACTGTTTGCATTTTTGTTTTTCTTCCTAGGTTTTTTTTTTACCTTCTGAATCCAATTCTTCCTGTGCAACAAGAGAACTGTTTGGTTCTGCACACATATATTGTATCTAGGATATACTGTGACATATTTAACATGTATAGGACTGCTTGCCATCTGGGGGAGGGGGTGGAGAGAGGGAGGGGGAAAATCGGAACAGAAATGAGTGCAAGAGATAATGTTGTTAAAAAATTACCCAGACATGGGTTCTGTCAATAAAAAGTTATAATTATTTTTTAAAAAAAGAAAAGAAAAGTATCCAAAACATAAAACAACAACAAAAAATTTTAAAGCATCCTTGCTAACACAAAGGCATGAAATGAAGTGGGATACCATGTGTCAAGATCAACAAGAAAGTCAATTTGGCTAGATTATAGATTAAATGAAAGTGAACAAAGAATAACAATATTGTAAAGATTGGTGGGAGCCAGATTATGAAGGAATTTAATTGCCAGCCAGAGGAGTATTTGATCTAAAAGATAATAGGAAGCCACTACACACTGGGATTCTTCATATTTTAACAGACTCTTTTGACTATCTTGTAAAGCCTATGGAGCCTCTAATAGTTAGCTACCTATGACATCTGAATATCTGGAGACAAGAAAGCTAGATGTGTTATAGCAGTAGGCCTAATAACTACAATAATTTCAAATAATGTCAATAAATTCAATATAAATACCCAAACTGTTGAACATAAGTGATATTTTGATAAAGCTGCAACAACTTTAATGTGATATATGCTTTCTATTAGTGATAAAGTCATTTTATTCTTGAGTTATTGAGTTTTGAAATTGTTGTTGTTCAACAATTATGTGCTCAACTGTTGCTCAGTTGTTGTATTTTCAGTCATATACAACTCTTTGTGACCTTATTTGAAGTTTTCTTGACAAAGATACTGGAGTGGTTTGCCATTTCCTTCTTTAGCTCATTTTGCAGATGAAGAACTAAGATAATCAAGGTTAAATGATTTGTTCAGGATCATGCAGCTAGTTAATGTCTAAGACCAAATTTGAAGTTACAAAAAGGAGTCTTCCTGACTCCAGACCTGACATTCTATCCACTGTACCAACTAGCTGCCCATAGATATTAATACTATTATGGTTCATTGCAAATATGTAAATCTGAAGCAAATGTTGAGTTTTACTTAATGGCCAATGAAAATAAAAATATAATTTATCCCAAAGTTCACATGCTCCTTGTAATCTATCCACAGACTTCTTAGGGCTTCAAATTTAAGAGTCCGTACACTAGAGTTATTTAGCAAAGAAGCAAAATAGCTGGCATTATATGCCATTTTAATGTTTGTCAAATGCTTTATAAATACTGCTGCTTTAGGAATATCACTTTGAAAGCTGTATGAAGGATAGATTTGGGAAGCAAATTAGAAACAAGACTAGAAACAAGAATAGACAAGAGGTGATGAGGATGTTAATAAGGACAAGGTTGATGAACTATGTGAGGAAAGAGAAGAGAATAAAATGGTACAAATCTCCTCCATTATGCCTACCAGTTATGTTTAAGGAAATATGTGCAAAATGTTTCTTCTAAATCATTGCATCGGTACAAAGAATATTCACCATGGAAAAATCATAGGGTATCTTTGAATTATGTGCAGCATAGTATCTATTGTTAGATTACAAGCTTTTATCTCTTGGTATAAAAAAATCATATATAATTAAATCACTTTGGAAAGCAATCTGGAATTATGCCCAGAGAGTTATTAAATTGCCTATGTCCTTTGACCCAGAAGTACCTCTACTAGGTCTATTTCCAGAGATGATTTAGAGAAAAAGGAATCTTTTTCTCTCTAAATCTCTCTAAAATATTTAAATCAGCTATTTTTGTGGTGGCAAAGAATTGGAAATTGTGATGTCTGTCAATTGGGGAATGGCTAAACTAGTTGTGGTATGTGATTGGTTGTGGTATCAGATTGTGATGGAAAACTACTATGATGTAAAAAACCGATGAGCTCCATGCTCTTAGAAAAACAAGGGCAGACTTGTATGAAATAATGAAGAGGGAAATGAGTAGAATCTAGAGAACATTGTATACAGTAACAAATAATTTTAAGAACAACTTTGAGCAACACACACACATATACACACACATTTTAAGATGAAGTCTAGAGGGAAAAAAAAGAAATTTATATAAGTATTATATATTTAAACAGAGCAGCAAGTTGAACAAATAGATTGTCAGCTTCATGTGCAATCATCTTTTTTACATATTGTATTATCTAGATGCTTATGTTCCATAAATTAAAAATAAAATAAGTGTAAAAATATTCAGCTCAAAGTCTCTTTTGAAAAACTCTTTTTTACTCTCCACTTCCCCTCCCCTGCCCACTGCCAGTCCCTTCCCTCCGATATTATCTTCCATTTACTCAAGATACTCAAGATTTTATCTAGATACTCATATATCTTCTATGTACATAGTTATATGCATATCATTTCCCCCATAACAATGTAAGCTTTTTGAAGACAGGAACCTGGCTTTTCCTTTCTTTGTAACACAGTATCTAATACATAGTAAACTTAACAAAGACTCATTTATTAATCAACTAAAGAAAGTTAAATGATGCAAAATAGACAAATTTAATTTCCATCTATGCTGAGCTACCTCAACAGTAACCTTGGCAAGGCCAAGGTCATTTTGCACAGATGAGATTTTATTTACATTTTGAAAAAGGAAGCTAACATTCTGGAATTCACAGAGGAGTTGGGATGTACAGATTAATAGCTTCCTGGAAGAGAAAGGTGTTAATAATACAATTAGACAGTTTCAGTCCCTCCACTTAAGAGTCAGAGTCCTCTGCCTCAACAAACATATCCTTTAAGAGTACTGACAGATGAGCTATATTTCTGGTTGGTTAATTGTGAAATCCCTTCACCTTCACATACTGTAATATTTCTCACACATTTTAATTTCTTTCAATGTGTTTCAATTTGGGGAAAAATGCATTAAGTAATCAAATTTGCTCAAGTTTCCCATTTGCTAATATTGACTGGGTCAAACACTTGAAAATTATACTAAGAGGTTTGGATCAAAGTGAGCCAAATTGATTTGGATCTTATTCAATGCAACTTCTAGCCCACCATTACCAAACTTTATATAATTTTGTGAGTAGACTGAATTCTTAGAGTAAGCTACAGATGCCTCCCCTCTCATAAGGAATTAAGTCTTGGGCTCAGTATCAGAAGCTAGTGATTATAATTAGTGATAATTAAGACATAGAAAAAGCAAAAAGCAATACCCTGAACTGTGGGGAAGACTTGCTGGGCAACTCAAAGACAGGAGAAGAGGAATTGTTGGTTAACAGAACCACCCTGGGTGCAATTGCCCTGGTAAGAGGTCCTATAGTAGAGTCTGAGTAAGGGACAAAGGTCACGATGTACAGAGAAGTCTTGTTACAAAAACTTGTCACAAAAACCCAAATTTACCATTTCCAAAAGGCCCAAGTATAGAGTTCTCTTTTTCTCTGAAAAGATCATAATCTTCTATCCAGATGTTGGCAAATCTCTGAGGTCCCAGACTAGTTCCATCTGACAAAAGGCTCACCCAAACTATAAAAGAAAAGACTGAAGATACTAATTCAATGGTATTATCATTCACTCAATCTCCAATGTGTGAGACATGATGCTGGTACTAAGGAAATGGGGAGGCACAAAGAAGCATAAGACATAGGCCCCACCCTCATGTAATTTACCTAATAAAAGAAGTAAGATCACTGAACAAATAATTAATTCCAAAACATAAGATAATGTGAAAGTACACGGAAAAAGTATAAAGAGAGATCTTAGGAAGTATAGTATGGGAAGAAATCAAGGAACATTACTAGCTTCTAACTGAATAGATAGTGTCTAGATGAAATGAGTCAAATATAATGAAGACCTTGCTGCCAAACAGCCAAGGAATTCTTTTCAGACTAGGAGTAACCTGTTCCAAGCTGCAGTTCTGGGGTTGATGATGTAAATAGCAAAACTCTGTGAGAAAGAAGGAAATGATTGTAATAAGTGAACAAAGAATTAATGTGTATGTGTGTGTGTATATATATATATATATATATACATATATACATATATATATATATATATATGACTTCCCAGGTTCTCAATAATCAGTTCAGTATATAACGGATCATTTACAGCATATATTCACTGTCATACATTCTAATGGTCTTTATCCTCTAAGAGGTTATAGCTTAAGGCAGAATGACCCATCACATAAAGTTGCTACCTCAATGTACTCTGATTATTTGTAAAATCTATTTTTTCTGTTTCTTCTTTTTTCCCTTTCTCCCTGAAATCTTAGAACCTTTATGGAAGACACATCACACCTGTTCTTTGCTGTGGAAATTCTCAACAGCCTTTGGCTAAAAGCAATGTAGTTCTAACCTGACATTAGTCTGATATACTGAAAGACTTAGAGGAAAAAAAAAATAATACTTATCCAGTCTGGTCTGGAGTCTGGAAACATTTACAGATTTGAGATCATTTTCTCTGCTTATTCTAAGTGGGCATAATTGTTCATTAAATGCCACCTCTTCAGGAAAAGCTTAATTTTGCCACAAGGATTGAAGTGGGAGGGGGAGAATGGAGTTTGCTAGTCATTCTCTTCTGAATCCTTGGTTACTTCTACTCATCAGACACAGTTAAATCATTCTAGGATCCCATTCCCTAAAGTGGAAAAGGTAAAAATCCTTGACAGATGAAGGCAATGAGTTTAAATGCCAACTATGAAAACAATAGCTTACATTTCTAAGCACTTTAAATTGAAAATAGCACTTCTCAACCACAAACCTGGAAGAGAAAGAAGAGGGGACAGTTACCATTATAGCCATTTTATAGATGAACAAATTAAGTTTCCCAAAAGCTAAATGACTCTAAGGACAATAGCAGATAAAAAGCAAAGTCAAGATGTGAACCCAGGCTTGCCAATTTGAATCCCAGAACTTAGTACTATATGAGTCTGCCTTTCATAATGACAAAATGGGCTGAATTTGACATCAGAAGAATTGGGTTTGAATATTGGTTCTGCTTGTTACTAGCTGAATAACACAGGCAAGTCAGTAAATCTCTATTTGAATTTGACACCACTGGGTAATGAAGAGAATGGTAAAGTTTTTTTTTTAGGTACTTGCTAGCTGTGACCTTTTTATTAAACTTCTTTCAACTCATCAGTAAAATAGAGATAATAAGGCTTCCACTCCTCAGGGTTGTAATGAGAATCCAGTAAAATTATATACATATGTAAATATGTTATCATTATTATAAATAATGGAGATATACATGAAATGGATGCAAGATGGTTGAAGGAATAAGGATACTAGCAGTTTTGTGAACCAATGAAATATTAGTGTCTTGTTCTTAATGGTAGATCATGGCAAAGTTAGGATTAAGATAGCAGCTATTCACCTAACCCATTTTGTCATAAGTCACCACTCTATCACATGGGCTCTCTAAAGTTAAGTAGATTTTATTTCCTCAGGAATCAATATACAGTCTTCTCTGATAAAGGAGATTTTGCATCATTTTATCTTATTTTCCTGTATTCTTGTAATTTTTATTCCTTATCCCCCCCCCCTCCCCCGGCTGGTACATTCTGAGCCCTCTGTACTGTACTAGCCATTTTTTTATCTTCCAGTTTAAAATGGCATAAAACTGCCGAGCAACAAAGAAGGATGGGTTATTAAGAATGGAGAGATCCATATACCCTGTTAATTGTCTCCACTTCAACTGGCCACAGCAACTAGGTAAAAGTTACTGAAAACATTACAGCTGATGAGGGTTTCTCCTGTAATCTCTAGGGAAATAGCTAAGTTCCTCCATAACCCATCATATCTTGCTTGTAAACCTGTCTAATTTGTCAGTACAAATGGGGGAACAGGGTAGCCCACAAGACTGATAATTTATCGGGTTCAGAGGTGCTTTATGGGTCCAGACTCATAAAACCATTGCTCCCAATTGCTGTACTTACCTTTTGTCAGTAGTAAGCACAAAATCAGGGGCAGTGATGTACTAGCCAGTGTTTGACAGCTCATTCTACTAGAGGAAAAAAAAAGAAATGTATTCACAGCACACTTTTAAGTTTAATCTGTATTATTAACATTTTCTCTGTCATTTTCTTAAGCCTAGACAATTAAGAAAAATTAAACCCTGATTTGTAGTGTTTGTCTATTCCCAAGGTATAAAGCTCATAATGAAAAATTTAACAGTGTGTGCTCTCATCCACAAACTGAATCCAGTATATCCCTGGTCAAAAGCCAATTCCCACGCTACTTCCATCTCCACATGCACAAGCATGTTCCTTAACCTCATAAAGCTCCTAATCTAGGTTCAGAGGGGTTCGTGATACCTCAAATTCCCACCATTCTTACATATCATAGGTCATATTTTGAGTCATTACAAGCTTTCCATCCTCCTCCAACCACATTTGAAATCAGGTTTCTTGTATCAAAGAAGTGGAAGTAAAGAGGGAACTTATCAATTGCAAAATTATGTGACTGCGTGAATATACTATTGGGCTATCAGAAATAACAAAAGGGACAGATCCATAGAAATTTGAGAAGACTTGTATGAACTGATGGGTGAAATGAACAGAAGAAGAATTTCTATTATAACCTACAACACTAAAGGAAAAAAGAATCATTTCAAAATTTAAGAACAGAGATCAATATATGAATAACCAGGTTTTTCTTTAGGAATATAGAAGTAGGCCTTGTAGGTATAATAAAAACCATTTTTCTTTGAAAACTTAAGGACGAGAACCTGATTCCAAGAGATTGGAGGACTAAAGTGAAGTGGTCAGGATAGCAAATCCTAGTTCTAAATGATGTGTTCAGGATTTGGCATCAAAAGTTGTTCAGTCATGTGAAAAATTCATAATAGCCATTGTCTTTGGCAAAAGGTAGGTTTATTTAAGAAAAGAGGTTACAGACAAAATGAAGAGATACAATAGACACCAAGAATGGTAAATATGAAATAAAGTTGGGAGAGCATATAGTTGGCAAGGAAAAGAAAAATTAATGAAAAGGACAAATTCCTTAGTAGATCTCACAAATAACTAGAAAAAATGGAAATAGTCCATGAGGTAGGAGCATGCCTTAACTGGCAGGTTAAATTTCATTTAATAACGAAACCTGATAATAATAATAATAATTTAATAATTACCTCCTGAGATATTATTTTTTTCTCTATTAAAGCTTTTTATTTTTCAAAACATATGCATGGATAATTCTTCAACATTAACCACTGCAAAAACTTTGTGTTCCAATTTCCCCTCTTCCCCCACTCCCTCCCCTAGATAGCACGCAGTCCAATATATATATTAAATATGGTAAATATATATATTAAATCCAATATATGGATACATATTTATGTAATTATCTTGCTGCACAAGAAAAATCAAATCAACCCAGAAAAAGTGAGAAAGAAAATAAAATGCAAGCAAAGAACAATAAAAAGAATGAGAATGCTATGTTGTGTTCCATACTCAGTTCCCACAGTCCTCTCTCTGGGAGTAGATGGCTCTCTTTATCACAAGACCACTGGAACTCTTCTGAATCATCTCATTCATTGTTGAGGAAAGTTCATCAGAACTGATCATAGTAAAATCCTGTTGTTGCTATGTCCAATGATCTCCTGGTTCTGCTTATTTCACTTAGCATTAGTTCATGTAAGTCTCTCCAGGCCTCTCTGAAATCATGCATGTTAAATTTTAAAAGAGATTTAGTAGCCTAAAAAAACTAAAAGTTTATAAAGAAAATTTAGCTTCAGGTATTTGACATAACTTGGATTTCTGCAACAAGGTGGAGCTATGCAGACATCCACAGAGTCAGTGCCTTTCCCTGCTTGCCTCAGGGACTTGTCCAGGGGGTTACTTGTCTGAGATCAGATTTGAACTCAGGTCCTTTTGACTTCAGGGCTGGTGCTCTATCCACTGCACCACCTAGCTGGGCCTGGTCTATGAAAGACCCTAACTTTAAATTTGCACTTGAACTCTTCTACTCTTGCTGGCTATTTGATCCCAGACAAGCTATGCACATTTTGTCTGTCTTTCTCTGGAAAATCAGCCCCTGTCGATCAGGATTATTGGGAGGATCAAATGAAATAATAATTGTCAAATATTAGCACAATGCTTATTTCTTCACACACACACTACACATGCATACATACATACATACACATCACTTACCTGGGAAGGGAGAAAGGGTTACAATATGTACACAGATATATAAATGCATAATAAAAAGAAAGCAAATATTAAAATACTAACAAGTAAGAAAAGGGAAGGATCTGGAAAGGTCACCCATAAAATATGATTCTTGAGCTAAGACTTGGGTTCTAGAGCTTAGAGAGTTAAAGGTGAGGAAAGAAGACATCCCAGGCATAGGAAACAGACCAAAACAGAAAAGTAGCAAGAGATGGAACGTCATGGGTGGTGAACAATACGTCAGCCAGTTTAGTGGTAGCGTAGAATACATGAGGTGAAGCAATAAGAAATTAGTCTAACTGCTGCTGATTTGTGAAGGGCTTTAAATGACAAAGAAGTTTGTGTTTTAATTTAGGAGTTATTGTTGACTTGTGCATAAATTAGATTTAAGTAAAACAGAAAGATTATCTTATCTAATTAGGAAATTGAGATTATCCTCGTTTCTGAGTGGGTTGCCTAGGAGTTATGAGGAACTACTGAAGTTTCTGGTGTACAAGGAGTAACAAGGTCAGACCTATGAGTTAAGAACATCATTTGGCAGTCGTGAAGGATAGATTAGAAAAGAGAAAGACTTGTGGCAGGGAATCAGTTAGAAGGCTATAGTGACAGACCAGGAAAGAGATGATGAAGGTCTAAACCAGAGTGATAATCATTGGAGTGAAGAAAAGAGACTACAGGAGAGATATAGGAAAATTAATTAACAAGACTAGGTAACTGATTGAATGTGAAAATGTATTAAAGAGTTAAATAATGATACCAATATTGCAAACCTATGTAGTTAACACTGAACAGGAACATAAAATTGAGGAAAAAGAGAATGAGTTCGATTTTAGACATTTTTATTTTGAGATGGTTACAGTACTATCATGGGACACATGGCCAATGGACAGTTGGTGACATGAGTTTGAATTTTAGGAGATGTAGATTTGGTAATCATCTCCATGATCATTATTAAACACATAAGAATTAATGAGATCACTAAGAGAGAATATGAAATGAAAAAAAAGACCTAGGACAGAACTCTAAGATCTATTCTCTGGATAAAAATGAAGCATAGATGATAGTCCTCAAGGGAAGAGGTAATGTCAGAGAGGAGAACTCGGTTTCATCGAAACCGAAAAAAGAGAGTATCCAGGAGGAATAAAGTAGCCAACAGTGTCAAATGCTGCAGAAAGGTCAAGAATGATGATAATTGAGGAAAATGTCATTGCATTTGGCAATTGAAAAAAAGCACTTTCAGGCAAGAGATAGTATCAGAAGCTAGAGTACAAGGAGTTGAGGACTGGGAGATGAGGAAATGGATGCAATAATTAGATGTAGACAACTTTTTTTTTTAATGTTTAGGTGTAAAAGAAAGAAATAATAGCTGCCAATAATCTATAAGATCTAGAAGAGGTTGGGATTTGTTTTGTCTTTTTTAAGGATAGATGAGATCTGAGCATGCTTATAGGTCTGGGAAGGAGTTAATTGAGAAACATTGAAGATTAAACAGAGAGCAATATCTAGAAAGAGTAGGAGAAAAGGAGATCAAGGGCACAATTAGAGGGTATTGGACTTTTAATGAGAATAGCTGTCCCACTATCAGTGACTATACAGGGGTCCTCAAACTATGGCCATGGGCCAGATGCGGCAGCTGAAGACATTTATCTTCATCCAGGGTTATGAAGTTTCTTTATTTAAAGGCCCACAAAACAAAGTTTTTGTTTTTACTATAGTCTGGCCCTCCAACAGTCTGAGGGACAGTGAACTGGCCCCCTATTTAAAAAGTCTGAGAACCCCTGGACTAGAGCAATGGAAGAAAGAAAAAGATGACACTGAAGTTTAAATTATAGAACTGAAGTAGGGGAATGGAATTCATAATATGACCTCATTTTTTCAGTAAAATATCTTCCACTGATTTCTTCTACTGAAGAGGAAGGTAAAATGGCGATGCAAAAACCTAAAAAAAGAAAAGAAGCTTAAAACACACTAGGGAGTAGAACAGGAAGGCAATCAGAGAAAAATTAAATTCTTAAAGTAAAAAAAAAAAGTGGGTTCAAATCTTGTTTTAAATTCTTACTAGTTGTATCACCCAACCTCTACAAGCCTCAGATTGCTTATCTATCAAGTAAGAAACTTGGACTAAATAGCATCTAAAGTTCTTTTCAATTTTAAATACGCCATGCTAGGATCGACAATATAGCAGGGAGAACTCAGTGAATACCAAACAATACAAATATATGAAGAACACAATGAATGAAATTTCCCATCTTTCATGGGTGTTCGACAATATGCAAGTAGGAAGAAGTGGAAGGGAATAACCATTTATATAAGATCTGTTATGTGCCAAGCACTGAGCTAAGCATTTTACAAATATCATCTCATTTGATCCTTACAGCAACCCTGTGAGGTAAGTGCTGTTATTATGTCCATGTTCCAGTGGAATTTGAGGCAGCCAGAGGTTGTGACTTGCCCAGGGTCAAAAAGTTAGTAATAATTGAAAACTGGTTTAGATCACTCTGACTCCAAACCCATCCTATCCACTGCGTAGGGTAATCTAGGGTTAGAATTTGATGAAATATGAGTGATGATAAGACAAGAGGTCAAGAGCTTCAAGGTTAGAAGACAGTATGAAGTTAACTATAGCATCCATATTCTAAAGAGATAGAAATGAATCCTGGGCAGGGATGATGGACCGGGTAAACAAGAAACAATGGAGGGCTTGGAGGTGGTTATGAAGACAAAAATAAAATAGATTAGAAGGGTAAGACATAAAAGGATAGAAGCACAGAAAGCTCGATTCAGACAGAGGGATTTTATTGTTTTAGATCATGGAAGCAGAACATCTGAGGACAATGATTAGATCAAAAGTGCAGAGATAGAATGAAAGTCTTATTGGAGTTAAGGAGATCACTGAAATGAACTGGAAAGCCAAAGAATTTGAGGGACATTAACATCTTATTGAAGTTCCCAAGTTTAAGGACAGAGATTAGGATAGCAAGACTATGAGAAAAAAAGAGGATGATCTAGGGACCAGTAGAAAATTATCACTATGATAGTAGTGTAATATATTTCGATAGAATAAACATTAAAGAGGAGAAGTTCCTAAGAAAGATTTTACTTTGGTGGGGGGGAAAGGGAAGGTCAGATCCAATGCTATGCATGAGGGAAATAATATGAGCTAGAGTTAGACAAGCTGGGTAGCACCATATTGTGGAAGACCAAAAATACAAAATGAGAGGTTTGAACTTTTATTTGATAGACAATAGGGATCCACTTAAGTTTATATCTAAGTACTACTCCCCAAATCAGGTAAATTATTAAAGGAAATTGCCCAAAAGAATCTCTTTCCATACAAAGATGAATATTGAAAACTCTTTATCTGAAACTAGAAAAATAAAATACTATTAATTTTAAAAAAGAATTTTCCAACTAATGTCTGCATTAGTTGGAGTCTGGTCTTGAGTAATATAATAAGAAGAACATGTCATGTTTAAAAAAACATAAGATTTTCTGAAGGGAAAAAAGGATATGAAAAAGGCAGGTGTTAACATTTATTTAGATGGCAGACATTAAACTCAAAATTCTTCCAGTTTTGAAATCAGTTTAGAAATATTTTCAGCAAAATTGAAATTGTTCAAAATTGATAAAATCAAATGTGTGTGTGAATCTTTTTCCAAAACCAAAATCTCCTGAAGAAAAAGAAAGAAATAGTTCATTAGTAATTGTCAAACCCTGGGTATTCATAGACCAAAGTAAGCCATCTAGATTCTCTTAGGGAAAAATTATGTATATAAGGTAGATAGATAGAAAGATAGATAGATAAAAATAGAAATAGAAGACAGGAGAAAGGGAGAGTTAAGGGGACAAAGAGAGAGATTAACTGGACATTTTCCTTCAAAGGTTGCCACAAAAGACCTATAAACAATAACAAATACAAACCTCATTCACACCAGTCAGGATTTAGCTATAAAAGACTGCTTAAGAACATGGATGTTTCTCCAGTAGTCAAAAGAAATGGTAACAGGCAGAGTTAGTGCTTAATTTCAGAAAATCTGAAATCTAAGGTGGGGATGTCAAAGGAAGGTCAAGCTATTATTACTTTAAAGCCCCAAGGAAGAGGATGTGAATAAGGAATATTTAAAACATTTGACTGACCAAAGCCAAAATCAAACAATCAAAACTATTGCCCCCAACACATATCCAAGGACTTAAGTCATACCACACTGCCCCAACTCATTAGCCGTCCTTAGAACCTGCTTTCATTAGTACCTGCTCTGAGTCCCATAAGCAATTAGCACTCCCCTCCAGGTAAGGAAGAGAAGACTGATTCCCCAGAGGTGGCTTAACTTCCTCAACCTACTTTAAAATTAGATTTACTCTGTTACAAATCCTACGTGTTAAATGAGTAAAACTATTAAACAAGGAATGCTGCTGGGCTAAATGGCTGAGCATTTAACGGTTCACCACAGTATTACCATTTTTATGGTCTATTAAGGCAATTGGAAGAATATCAGTTGTATGAAGAAGCAGGTAATTTATGTACAAGTTTGATAAAGAGCCTTACATCTGAGTTAAAACTAGGGTTCTCTTTTGATCTAATAAAGTCAAGATGGGGACCTTTGGAAAAATGAGTCAACATAGGATCTACCTCATGCTTTTATGACTACCACTCCCCATATCATCTTCTGTTTCTTAGCTGATATGATCACAAGGTTGATGATATTTTTATGCTCGGATATTTATGCTCTGATAGTGTTTTAAACTAGTCTGAGGAAAGCCAGACAGAAGGAGGATTTTTTTTCTTAAACTCTCATTACAACATCAAAGAATTTCAGATTCAACAACTATCTAGTCCAATTCAAACTTATATTATAACATCCCTGATGAGGGGGTCATTCAGCCTCTGCCTGAAGAAGTCCAATGAAGAAAGACCTCCTGGGAAAGCCTGTTAAATAGCTGTAATTAGTAGAATATATTTTTTCCAGACATCAAGACTAAATATGCCTCTTTGTACCTTCCTCCCATTGCTCCCTGTGATTCTACTCTCTAGGGCCAGAGTCAACCTAATCTCTCTCCTACATGACAGCTTTTGAAATACTTGAAGACAGCCATAAGATGCCCCCTAACTTGCTGCCTACAATTTCTCTACACAAAACTAAAGCAATATACACTCTGCGACTTCCATCTAGCACTAACCCTTAATGGAGCCTAAAGTGAAGAATTCATCTCCTCTTTAGCTTTCACTGTGATGAACTAAGTTGTAGTCACTGGTCATGCATTTCTATTTATGCAGAAAGGATGGGGCTTCGAGGGAGGGGGCAGCCCTACATGCCAATTGAAGTCATTTAGAAACACCTGACTTCATTATCTGTACTGGGAATGGAAATTGCATTTAAGGTAAGAGAACGACTTTTCACGGTATAGTTGTTTCATCACAACAGGGGAGATGCAGGCAAATGTCACATGGAGAGCAACAAGGCAGAATCCCAGGTCCCCAAGAAGCTGTATTTTGCACGGCTGCATCAGAGAGTTAGTGAGGAGCAACAAATGGCATAAGCAGATTCCAGGAAGACAACACTATGGTTACAGTCTGAGGACTTCACACTTTGAAAATGGAGCTCTTGGAATTTTTATGAAGCAGAGAAACTGAGGGTGGGGGAACAGTAGAGAGGAGGCAACAATCCCCAAACAAACAAGGCAACCATTCATAAAGCCGAGATTCTTCACCTCATCTGTAGCATCCAGAAAACTGTGTCTCCTTTGTTGCCAACTAGGCAGGTAGGGGGCACACAATAGCTTCAGGCCCAGCTTAATACTAACTCTTTTTTGTGTCTAATGGCAGCTATCTCTATGGCAGGGATAGGAGGAGGGAAAAAAAAGAAATTAACATGATAACTTTATTAAATACTTTAAAAGAACAGCAAGTTATACATAATATATCTGTGGTTTCACATGCAATCATCTTTTTTTATTATACTAAGTTATGGAAATACTTGTTTTATTTCACAAATAAAAATTTCAAAAAAGGAAGTTGCAAGCCCAAAACTTAAGAGAATAGTCTCTCTATATATTTTTTTTTCCATTTCCCTAAGGGATTCCTCTCATTGCTCCTTTCCCATTCATTTCCTATCCTCCATCAGACTTTTGATGAATTAATCCAAACTCACATTTACCCCTAGTCCTTTTGAGTGACAATTGCTCCTACAACTGGAAGCCCTTCAGGTTCTGGGGTTTAGCAACAGGTCACAAAACTGTTAAGAATCAGAATAAATCACTATAACAAGAACAGAAAGCTAAATTCCCAGATTCATTCATGTAATATTCTTCTCTAAAATATAATATTCTCTAGAAGCAGGTTTCATGGGGAGTTTCTGGGAGCAGCCTTCCTTTCAGTTCAGTGTAATCACCCCAAATGCAGCCAGGAGTTAAAGTCCAAATCCTTTATTTTTTGTTTCCAAGTCTTATCTCTTTTCCTGGGGCTCAGTTAGCTTTCTTAGAGGTCTTCTGTAGTCTTGGTTCTGAGAGCTCCTGCCGCTAGTCCTTTGCCTCTCCAGCTTCAGCCTCCAGCCAGAACAAAGGTGGAAAATAGAATGAATCTGTCTCCTCTGAGAGGTTCTAGTGGGCTTGTGTTCTAATGGGCTTGTCCTTTCTGGCCCTAAGACTTCCTACTATATCCCACACTGAGTATACACCAATTATTCCAATAGGAAACCATTATTTGTTGTAGGATTAAATCAATTCTAAACTAGATTTAACCATTGTCTCCTCAATTCCACTTAGTACCTTGTTTCAAGTTCTGACCCATAACATTTCCTTGTAGGATTAAGTCAATCATACTGAACCATGCTAAATTAGATAGCTATTGTCTCTATCAATTCCAGGGACTTAGCACCTTGTAAGAATCCTAACACATTCAAGAATTTTTCTATGAAAACACTTGTGGTCAATCAAATAATGTACAACAAACCAAGGAAAATTTCATGGAATGAACCCACTGTCAACTTCTCACTGAGAATGCATGAGCCTAGGCTTAATCCTCAGACCTAATTATTTTCAATACTGATTTTCACCCTGCCTGATCCACCCCCTGCTTCAAACACTGCATATTTTCCCTCAATGATACTGTAGGAAAGCAATATGCTATAGGAAAAAAAAATGTCCAAATCATTAAATTTAAGTTAATACAATTAATTCATAACATTAAATTATTATCATTAAATAAAATTAAATCCTTAAGTTACCTTGAGCCTAGCCTTCATTTATATCTCCAGACCTCAGTTTCCCATCTATAAAAGGAGGAAATGGCACTAAATGATCTTCAAGCTCTAAGGTCCTGCAATCCTACTGCTATCTGGCTCCTTTGCCTCCTTTCCAGTATTCTACTTACTGGTGAGGCCATAGTTTTTCTCTTAGTAGTACTTTATGATTTCTCTTTTTTTCTTTTTTTTTCTTTTTTTTTTTTTACTAAAGCTGTTTATTTTTAAAACATATGCCTATAATTTTCAACATTCACCTTTGCAAAATCTTGTATTTCAAATGCTTTTTTCTTCCCTTCTCCCCACTCCCTTCCTTACACAGTAAATAATCCACTATATGTTAAACATGTATAATTCTTCTATACATATTCCCACATTTATCATGCTGCACACACACACACACACACACACACACACACACATACACACACAAAATCAGATCAAAGAAGAAAAAAAAATGAGAAAGAAAACAAAATGCCAGCAAGTAATAACAAAAAAGTGAAAATACTATGTTGTGATCCACACTAAGTCCCCTCAGTCCTCTCTCTGGATATAGTTGGCTCTTTCCATCACAAGACCATTGGAACTGGCTTGAATCCCCTCATATTGAAAAGAGCTGTGTCCATCAGAACTGATCATCATATAATCTTCTTGGTGCTGTGTACAAAGTTCTCTTGGTTCTATTCACTTAGCATCAATTCGTGTAAGTCTCTTCAGGCCTTTCTGAAATCATCCTCCTGATCATTTCTTATAGAACAATAATATTCCATAAATTTGTATATCATAACTTATTTAGCCATTCTCCAACTGATGGGCATCCACTCAGTTTCCAGTTTCTTGTCATTACAAAATGGGTTGCCACAAACATTATTGCATAAATGGGTTTTCCCCCAAAAGACATACTGTTGAGTAATGGAGTGATATGTACAAAAAGAACAAAGTGGGTCAGGATTGCTGGATGGTAATACACATGGAGGGGAATGATATGAAGGAAACTATAAAGACAGAATGAGGATAAGTTGTGAGGGTCTTTAAATGCCAAAACAAAATTATACTTAATCCTGGGGTGTTAAGGGACAGGTCAATTCACCGAGAGCCTCCACAGCTGTGGATCATAGCATCTCAAGGAGTTGCAGGGCGACCTTTGCTGACACAGGTGTTGTGGACTGGGAATGAGATAAATTGGAGGCAGAGGGAAGAGGAGAGAGTCAGACAACGCAACGACTTCTCAGTCAGAGAGGTCAGAGAACAGCAACTGCCTCTCAGTCAGAGAAGTTAAGAGAACTGCCTCTCAGTTTCCTTGTATCATTCTCTCATACTAGGAGATCCATCTTCAGGTCTGGGTTGGATCTCCACAAGCCACTGTCAGGTAGCTCTCATGTATTTCTACAGCTCTCCCGTGTATTCCAACACTAGGGGTAATAGGGAGCCACTGAAGTTTATTGAGTAGAAGAGTGACATGGCCAGACCTGCACTTTAGGAAAGTCAAGGTGGCAGCTGATTTGAAGATGGAATGGATAAGGGAGAGACAATTCAAGAACAACAAGAAGGTTATTGAATTAATTCAGATATAGGGTGATGAGAAACTTCATAAGAACGCTGCTGTGGGAGTAGTGAGAAGAGAACACCTAGAAAAGAAGTTTTAAGACTTGGTAATATTCAATTAAAAATATTTAAGTGACTTCTCAGTGCCTTATACTGTGCTAGGTACTTTTGATACAAAGACAGAAAACAATGCTTTCAAGGCAATAATCTAATTAGTGTGTGTGTGTGTGTGTGTGTGTGTGTGTGTGTGTGTTTTCATATTTTCCACTTTATTATAAGCTCATTAAAGATGAGGAAGCCACAAGATTTATTCTCAATGGTGTCAACTAAGCCACTTGTCTTGCAGTTTGGTGATACAATGGTTAAAAAAAGAATTGGACTTGGAATCAAGAGGACTACAACTCAAATTCAGCCTTAGATACTTCTTACCTTTGTGATTCTAGATAAGTCACTTAACCTCTCTCTGTCTCAGTTTACTCATCTGTAAAATGGAAATAATAATAATACATAGCTTAAAGGATTATTGCCAGGGTTAAATGAGATAACATGTAGAGCATTTTACAAACTTTAAAGTGCTGGATAAATGCTAGTTTTATTATTATTATTCCAATAAGCATTTGATTTTCGTTGAATGAAATTAACATAATATTATATTTAGACGTATGCTAGTCTCTATAATTTTGACCAAATAAGATATCTTTGGCTGCAACAGCCTTCACCAATTTTCATAAACTTCTAGCAAGCTATAAAGTTAATATGGAACCAATTATTTTAATCATTACAATGTCAACTGGCAGTTAATGCATCAATTACAAATTTTAAGTCTTACTTACCAATGGAAGGGAAAGGTAAATGTGTCTGTTTCACTCATTGTCACTCATTTGATGAGGAAATTGGGTTCTAATGAATAATTAGCTGAGCAGAAGTCATTGAGCACATTTGTAAGATAATGTTGAAATTTCTTCAAATTCCTCCAGAGTTTAAATGAAACCATTGATTAAAGTAATTTAAACCCAAAATAAACATTTGTGCATTAGAGTGTCAAGGAGTATCCTGTGACTATGTTGAGAACAGAAGTAATAGAGTAGTATAATGAAAGGAATTTTGGACTAAGCATAATTCAGGAAACATGTCCTCTTTTGCCAACAAACTTGCTGTGAGGCCACAGTCAAATTCACATTAAAAACACTTAAGCCGAGGCAGCTAGGTGGTACAGTGTACAGAGCACTGGGCCCAGAGTCAGGAGGATCCTGGATTCAGATCTGGTCTCAGATATTTCACTTGCTGTGTGGTTGTGTCATCCTGGGCAAGTCACTAAAACCCTAGTGTCACTCTTCCCCTTCCCCACCACAAAAAATCATTTAAGCACCTATCATATTCAGAGCCCTTTGCTAGGTTAAGTCCCTTTATTTCTAGGTCTTTGTTTCCTTGCAGATAAAATGAGGGTATTGGACAAGGTCCCCTGCAGCTCCAAAATTGTATGAATTGTGCTTACCTTACCAAATTATCTGTTATTCCTGCTCCATCAGGCAGAAAAGAAAAATGATTCTAGCCCCAGGTGCAGAGGAAAAGTAGACAAAGTTATATCGTTCCCACTTTACCCCCACCCAATAACAGTGTTTCCTCTAGCAGAGTAGAATGTATCTTCCTCTGTAGAAATAAGGACAGGAAAAGATTGCCCATTATCACCATGTTCAATAGCCCAAGAAAGCACCTTATCTACTTTCTCCATCCAGTGGTAAACTTAACACACCAGTAAGGCTAGTCCCCTAACTCATTGTTCTTCAACAAAGAACACCTATTCCTATCTCCTGGTAATGCTCAGGCTGTTTACCTTCTTTTCTAATAACAATAGCTATTGTGTATACAACTACTTTGGTTTGCAAAGCACTTTGCCCAAGTTATTTCATTTGATCCTCCCAACACCCTTATAAAGAAGGTATAATTATTACCCCATCTTCTGGGTGAAGAAACTGAGGCTAAGAAAAGTGAAATGACTTGGTGGGTGTTATTACAGCTATTAAATGTCTCAGAGTGGATGTGAATTTGGATCTTGCTAACTCCATATTCAACATTGTATATTCTGTTCCACCTAGTTACCTCAATCTGGTCAGAATCCTTCAAGTCCTAACAATCAGCCTTCTCATAAAGCCTCCCACTTTAATATACAGGAATCTCTTTCTCCTCTAAACTAATTACTCTTACTGTCAGCACTATTCCTGTTTCATTCTCTTACAATGCTTTTTCATGTCCCTGTCTTCTTCCTTCTCCCACCCATCAGACTGGACATTGCGTTACAATAGGAGCCAGGTTTCCTAGTCTTTGAGAGTGATAGCATAATAGAATGCCGAGGGCACAGCAACACTCCATAAATATTTATGAAACTGAATACTCCAGTAAATGAAACCCTGTTGACCCACATATCTCAATATCATCGTCCAACCCTATAGGAATGAAGATGAAATGACAAGAATATCTCCAAACCAATGATTATAAAAGTTTTTCTCCCCTAAGTTTCAGAGTAGAGGGCATAGGGTATGATGTCAAACACACAGTCCATAACACGCTTAAATGAAGCTCAAACCAGATTAAAATCAAATTTGGATATATTTAATAAAATAATAAAGCTAATATCAGCATGTTTTTCTAATGCAATGTGTGACTCACAGGGATCCTTATGTAAAGTTTCCTGCTCTCCATTTCTATATGAGTTTGATACCACTGGTGTAGTAGAAAGAACACTAAATTTGGAATCAGAGGAACAAGATTTGGATCCTGCCTCTTTTACTTACTAGCTTGTGGAAGCCACTTCATCCTTCTAGATCTCAATTCCCTTGTAAATAAAATATAGAGCTGCCATTCTGAAAATCAAACTATGTCCATAAAGTCACTTAACTGTTCAGACCCTTCGATCAGTGATATCACTTCTAGATCAATCCATCAAAAACATCAAAAAAGAGAGATTTATAAATATTTGGAATTGCTGTTTTTTCCCCTGAGGCAATTGGGGCTAAGTGACTTGCCCAGGGTCACACAGTGAGAAAGTCTTAAGTGTCTGAGGTCAAATTTGAACTCAAGTCCTCTTGACTTCAGGACTGGTGCTCCACCCACTGAGCCACCTAGCTGCTCCAGAATTGTTGTTTTTAAACAATTGTATAGAACTAGAAACTAAAGGGATATCCATCATTTAGGAAATTGCTTAACAAACTCTTGTAAATGAATTTAATAGAATAATATTGTACCATAAAAAAGTAAGGAAGGAGATGGCTTCAGAGAAACTGGAAGACACATGAATTGATGCACAGGAAAATGAGAAGAGAAAGGAAAAAAAAACATTTTACCAAATAACTTTGTAAAGACAAACATATTTTGAGAAATCTAAGAATTCTGATAAATTTAATGATCAGCTACAAGTCCAGAGGGCCATTGCTAAACCACCTCCAGGCAGAGATGTGAATAACTCAATTTACAAAATGAGAGACATAAGTTTTGAATCTTACAAATATGAAAATTTTTATTGCTTAGCTAAGCATATTTGTTACCAGGATTAGAGATAAATGGCAAAGAATATAAATTTTTGTTGATTGAAAAACAATTAAATGAAGGAGTTTGATGATAGTATTCAAGGTTCCTTCCAATCCTAAATTGAAGGATTTTCCTTCTGATTTTAAAATAGCTAAATATTTTATTCCAGGATAAAGTTTACTTTATTTATGATCTTTTGCTTGTGTATTATTTACATGTTATATGACCCCTAACAAATCAATCTGTCTGCCTCAGTTTTCTCATCTATAACACTAATAGAATCTCTTTCCCAGGGTGCTGTGATAAAAAATAAAATGAGATGATAATTTTTTAGATTTATTTTTTTAATTCTTTTTTTTTAAGGTTGAGTTTCAAAATTTCTCTCTTCATCATTCCATTCTCACTTCCCTAAAGTGGCAAGCAATTTGATAGAGGTTATCCATATGCAATTAATGCAAAACATATTCCCATTTTAGTTAGAAAATAGACAAAAACATGCAAAAAAGTGAAAAATATTATGCTTTAATCTGCATTGAGTCTTTCAGTTCATTGTCATTTTTAAATCATGTTTTAGAATTTTCTAATATTATTGTATTGCTGAAAATAATTAAGTCATTCATATCTGATCACATAATATTGCTATTTACTATATACAATGTTCTGGTTCTGCTCACTTCATTTTTACCACAATTCATGTAAGTCTTTCCAGGTTTTTCTGAAAACATCCTGTTCATCATTTCTCATAGCACAATAGTGTTCCATTGGATCATAGAGCATAACTTGTTCAATCATTAAGAACTTAATTGACATTCCCTTAATGTCCAATTTTTGGCCATCACAAAAGAGATGGTATACATATCTTTGGACAAAAGGATTCTTTCTATTTTATTAATCTCTTTGGGATATAAAATTACTAATGCTATTGCTAAATCAAAGGGTATGCACAGATTCACAGCCTTTTGGGTATAGTTTCAAATTGTTTTTCACAGTTACTTTTATTAATGGTATTTCCCTCCATTCCAGTTGCCCCTGACTACTGTTTTTTTTTTTTCCTAGTCTCTTTCTCTCCTTTTACATAGTTCCAAATTGTTTTCCAGAATAACAGATAAGTTCACAATTCCACCAACAATTCATTAATATTCCGATTTTTCCCACATTTCCTCCATTTATCATTTTTGTTGTTTTTATTATATTACGCAATCTGAGAGGTGTGAGATAGCTTAATTTGCATTTCTTTAATCAATAATGATTTGGAGTATATTTTATATGATTATGGACCATTTATCAAATGGGGAAAGATCTGTATTCTTTGTATACAAATTTGACTGTTCTCTAGATATTTAAAAAGTGACTGTATCAGAGACATTTTCTATAAAAACAATTTTCTCAGCTTTCTGTTTTTAGTTGCATTGGTTTTGTTTGTGCTAAAAATAATTCAATATAATTAAAACTATAATTATAAAATTAAAAAATTCAATTTTATATCCTATAATGTTCTATATGTCTTGTTTGGTCATAAGTTATTTTTTTATCTATAAACCTGACAGGTACTCTTCCATACTTCTCTAATTTGCTTAGTGGCATCAACATTTATTTCTAAATCATGTGCTCATTTTCATCCTGTCTTGGTAAAATGGTGTGAGATGTTGATCTGTACCTAATTTCTGACAAACTGTTATCTAGTTGTCTCAGCAGTTTTTGTCAAATAGTGAGTTCTTGTCCCAAAAGCTTGGATCTTTGCATTTAAGAAACTAGAATATGATAGTCATTTACTACTGTGCATTGTATACCCTAATCTATTTCACAGATATACCTCTCTGTTTCTTAACCAGTGCCAGATTGTTTTGAAGATTGCTGTTTTATTTCATGGTTTGTGATCTGATATGGCTAGTTTAACTCTTTTTACATATTTTTAATTGATTCCCTTGATATTCATAGTCTTTTTTTTTCTTTCCAAATGAATATTATCATATGGTGCTATAAAATAATTTGTAATTGATTGGTAGGACATTGAATAAGTAAATTAATTTAAATAGAAATATTGTCTTTATAATATTGGCCCAGCCACCCATGAATAATTAATATTTTTTCCATTTTCTATTTTCCAAAAATAAATAACATTTTTCCAGATCTGATTTTATTTGTGTCAAAAATGTTTTGTAATTGTGTTCATATGTTTCCTGAGTTTGTCTTCACAGGATGAGTCCTAAGTATTTTATGTTATCTACAGTTATTTTAATGGAATTTCTCTTTCTATCCTTGCCTGTGGAATTTTGCTGATAATATACAAAAATGATGATAATGTTATGGTTTTATTTTATATCCTGAAATTTTACTAAAGTCAACTTTTTCAACTAATTTTTAAAGTTAATTCTCTAGGATTCTCTAAGCATATCATCAGGTCATCTGCAAAGAGTGATACTTTTGTTTCCTCATTACCTATTCTAATTCCTTCAATTCCTTTTCTTCTCTTATTGCTATCCTTAGCATTTCTAGTACAATATTGAGTAATAATAGTTAGAATGGATGTTTGCTTTTACTTGCTTAACCCCTGAACTTACTGAAAAAAGCTTCTAGCTTATCCCCATTATAGATGGTGTTTCTATTGGTTTTAGATAGATATTACTATCATTTTAAGGAAATTTCTACATATTTCTATGCTCTCTGATGTTTTTCAGTAGGCATGATTGTTGTATTTTGCCTGAGACTATTTATGCATCTATTGAGATAATCTCATGATTTCTGTTAGTTTATTATTAATATGATCAATTATGCTGAGAGTTTTCCTAATATTGAACCATTCCTGCATTTCTGAAATAACTCCTACCTGGAAAGAGTTTATATTAATTGTGATTTATTACTATAATCTCCTTATTAGTATTTTATTTAAATTCAAGCAACAATATTCATTAGGGAAACTAGTCTATTTTTTTTTCTGTTTTTACTCTTTCTGATTTAGGCATCAGCACTATATTTAAGTCATAACAGGAATTTTGGGGGGAAAACTTCTCTTTGCCTTTTTCTAAATACTTTATATAGCATGGGAATCAATTATTCTTTAACTGTTCAGTAGAGACAGAGGATTCTGAAAAGATGTAAGAATCACATAACCTGTAAATATCTGGGATCCAATTTGAAATTAGGTCTTCCTGACTCTAGGCCTAATGTTCTATCCACTGTGCCACCTACCTGCTTCTAAAAATAATAAAAATAATGATGGTGCTGGTGATGATGATGATAAAATGCACTAGAAAGACAAAATGACTTGCTTAAGGTCAGTGCCCAAGGCATGTTGTATAGGTGTCAAACATATAGCTCATAACACTCTTGAAGGATCTCAAACCAGATTAAATAGGAAATATTTAATAAAATAAATTAAAATAAAATAAGATAAAGATAATATTAACACATGTTTTTCTAAATCAATATGGCAGAGTAAATCAGATCATTCCAAACTCTCCAGATTTCCCTTACAAAGAGACAAAATAGTGCCTTAGGACAAACATAGAATAGTAAAAATAAACAAGAATTGGGGAAGAACAGTTGTCCTCCTGGGATAACCTTCCAAGAGCTGAAGAAAAATACCAGCATGGAGGTTTGGCCGCTGTGGAGTACAAATATCTCCAGGCTACTTCCCCTGAAATAACAAGTGGCAAACCCTGGGGCTAATTGGGTTGAGTTGTACCCTCAACGACTGCTACAACAATTTTCCCCTCCCAGACAGAGTGAGGAGTCAGGCATATGAGTCGGAGAAGAAGGAGGGAATCTCTGCTGATAAGGATTGCCAAGCCCAGCTATGCTGCCTAGATGTGACCCTGGCCAAGAAAAAACCAGGACACACTTGGTGAGTGAAGAAGCAGTGGAGCAAGTATAAACAAGAAGAGTTCTTATTTTGGATTGCAGGACAGATGGGACAACTAAAGGAAAACCTGAGGTCAAAAGCAATATACTCCAAGCCCCAGGATTAGAGGAAATTACACCAACAATCTGAATCTGCTATGACTAAAAAATAAGCAGGCAAAAGAAAAATATCAACCACAGAAAGTAACTTGGAGAGAATAGGATGGTGGGTTGTACAAGGTTGATGTAGATTAATGGAAATGGGAAAAAGAGAAAGGGAAAAGGTAATAAGAGAAGACAAAGAAGAGATCTTTGGAGCAGTGATAGGTTAAGTAGTAGTAAAGTAAGATAGAAGTAAAACAGAGAAATCAGCATAGATGGGAAATATGAGAGACAAACATAAAAATAATGATCAGAAATAGAATTTATTAGAAAAAATCATAGGTAGTGATCATTGATCTCAGACAAAGTTAAAGCTAAAAATAGATTTAATCAAAAGAGAAAAATAGGGAAACTATACCATATATGAGCCATATCAATCAACATTGTTTTAGACTATTTAAAATAACTAGATAGTGTAAGGTTGGAATACTGCTATGGCATAGGAAATGATGACTTAGTGGACTTAGAAAATTATGGAAAGACTTATAAAGGAAGATATCCATTTTCAGAGAAAATGTAGACTCATATGATTATAAACATCTATGTATATGTGTGTGTGTGTGTGTGTGTGTGTGTGTGCAGCTATGCTTAATTGTAGCCTTCTAAGGAAGAAAATGGAAAACAAAGAACAAAATAAAAAGTGCGCAGCAAAGAACAAAATGAAACCTACAAGGAAGCAAAGATGGACAGCTCTGACAATGTATAATCTTTATAATATAGGTTTTCTTGAAATGGAAATGTATTGATTCATATTTTGAATCCTCTCTCATGTTCCATTGTGCACATGGCAATGTATTTTTTTTTCTTTTTTCTATTTTCTATTTCTTTTAAATTAATTTTTTAATGGTCAGTAAAATTGACTTGTAAACTCAAAGGGGCCTCAGGACTTTTTTTCAATGATAGCTTGTTCAATTTCTTTTTTCAAGATATGAATATTTAAGTATTCTATTTTCTTTTCTGTTAATCTATGTAGTTTCTATTTTTTGTCAATATTCATCCATTTCATTTACATTGTCAACTTCGCTGTCAGATAATTGGACAAAATAATTCTTAATAATTGCTTTAATTTCATTTTCAATGGTGGTAAATTCACCCTTTTCATTTTGGATACCAGTAACTTGTTTTGTTTTGTTTTTTTAATAAAATTTACCAATGGTTTGTCTATTTTATTGTGTTCTTGTGTGTGTGTGTGTGTAAAATACCAGCTGTTAGTTTTATTTATCAATTTAATAGTTTTCTTTCAATTTTATTAATCTTTCCTTTGATGTTTAGGTTACTAATTTAGTATTTTGTTGGGAATTTTTAACTTGTACTTTTTCTACTTTTTTATTTCTATATAAATAGATAACATTAACTAGTACTTTCTCATTTCATTGATGTAAGCATTTAGATATATATAAAATTCAATCTAAGTACTTCTTTGGTTGCATCCAATAAATTTTACATGTTGTGTCACTGTTGTCATTCTCTCTAATGAAATTATTCATTGTATCTATGATTTGTTCTTTTTTTTTTTAAAGAATAGCTTTTTTATTTTCAAAATACATGCAAAGATAGCTTTCAACATTCATCCTGCAAAACTTTGCATTTCAAAATTTTCTCCTTCCCTTTCCCTTACCCCCCTTCCCTAGACAGCAAGTAATCTATGTTAAACATGTGCAATTCTTTTATACATATTCCCACAATTATGATGCTGCACAAGAAAAATCAGATCAAAAAGGGAAAAAAATGAGAAAGAAAAAAAGCAAACAAACAACAAAAAATGTGAAAATACTATATTGTGATCCACACTCGGTCCCCACAGTCCTCTTTCTGGGTGTAGGGTGGCTCTCTTCAACACAAGACCATTAGAACTAGCCTGAATCCTCTTGCTGTTGAAAAGAGCCACATCAATGAGAATTAATCATCATATAATCTTCTTGTTGCTGTGTACATAGTTCTCTTGGTTCCACTCACTTCACTTAGCATCAATTCATGTAAGTCTCTCCAGGCCTTTCTGAAAACAGTCTACTGATCATTTCTTATAAAGCAATAATATTCCATAACATTCATATATCATAATTTATTTGGCCACTCCCCAACATATGGGCATCCACTCAGTTTTCAGTTCCTTGACACTTCAAAAAGGGCTGCTACAAATGTTTTTGTACATGTGGGTCCTTTCCCCTTTTTTTATGATCTATTTGGGATACAGACCCAGCAGAGTTACTGTTTGATCAAAGGATATGCACTGTTTGAAAGTCCTTTGGGCATAGTTTCAAATTGCTTTCCAGAATTCAGGATCAGTTCACAACTCCAACAATAATGCATTAGTGTCTCAGTTTTTCCATGTCTTCTCCAACATTATTAGTATCTTTTCCTGTCATGATTCATTTTTTAGGATAAGATTTAGTTTCCAATGATTTTTAATCTATCTTTTCATGATCCTTTATTGAATGCAATTTTTGCTTTATTATGTTCTGAAAAGAATAATATCTCTGCATTTTTGAGGTTTTTGTGTCCAATTTAAATTTATTATTCATTGTTCAGTTTTTGTGTAGGTGTCATGTAGAAAAAAGGTATGTTCCTTTCTATTCCAATTTCCAGATTGTAAAAGTTCTTTTGTGACTCTTCTTTTTATTAGATAATTTAGCTCATCAGATTTCTTTCCCTCTTCTCTCAATTCCTTTTCTCATCCCTGAACTTTATTTATTTCAAGATCATTTCATCATAGTCCCCTCACACTCATGCTTTCTTCTATAAATACTTCTTCCAATTATTCTAATAAGGATAAAAGTTTTAGGAGTTGCAATTACCATCTTTCCATGTAAGATGTAAACAATTTATATTCCTTATTATTTATCTTCTTCTGCTCTGCTTCTCTCGAGTTTTTTGTTTATATATCTAATTTCTATTTATACTTGATATTTTTATCAGGAATACTTAAAACTCTTCAATTTTCCTTAAAGTTCATATTTTTTCCCCAATGAAGCATTATATACTAAGTTTTAGTGCTTAAGTGATTCTTGGTTGTAATCCTAGGGGTTTTATGGTGTTTTGTTTTTCTTGCTGTTTGGAATATTATATTTTAAACTGTCTGATCCTTTAAAGTAGAATTGCTAAATCTTTAGTCATTCTGACTATAGTTCCATGATAATTGAATTGTTTCTGGCTTGCAATATTTTCATGTTATGAAAGCTCTGGAATTTGACTACAGTATTCCTAGGGGTTTTCATTTGGGGATCTATTTCAGGAGGTGATTAGTAGAGTCTTTCAATTTCTATTGTACCTTTTAGTTCTAGAATATCAGTACAATATTGTAATAATTTCTTGAAATATGATGTTTAGGCTTTTTTTATTGTAGCTTTCAGATAGCTCTATAATTCTTAAATTATCTGTCTTTGATTTATTTTCCAGATAATTTGTTTTTCTGATGAGATATTTCAGATTTTCTTCTTTTCATCCTTTTGATTTTGTTTTATTGATTGTTGATGTTCATGGAGTCATTGCTAATTTTTAATGAATGATTTTCTTTGGTGAGCTTTTGTATCTCTTTTTCCATTTAGTCAACTCTGCTTTTTAAGGAATTCTTCTCCTCAGTACATTTTTTAACCACTTGGCCTATTCCGTTTTTTTAGGTGTTATTTTATTCTGTATTTGTTTTTGTATCTCCTTTACCATGTTGATGACTCTTTCTTGCATTACTCTTATTTCTTTTCACTATTTTCCCCCTCTGACTTTTTATTTGATTTTTAAAATCTTTTTAAGCTCTTTCAGGGGCTCAGACCAATTCACATTTTTCTTTGAAACTTTGCATGTATCTGCTTTAATCTCACTATTTTCTTCTGAGTTTGTGTATTAATCTTACCTGTCACCATAATAACTTGGTTTTTGGCAAGGTATTTGGGGTCAAGTGACTTGCCCAGGGTTATATGGGCAAATATCTGAGGCCAAATTTGAATTCAGGTTCTCCTGACTCGGAGGCTTGTATTCCATCCACTGTACCATTTTGTAATCTCATAGTAACTTTCTGTGATTAAATTCTTTTGTTGACATTTGCACATTTTTTTCATTTTCTTTACTTTTAATTTCCTGTTAAGTTGGACTCTGCTCTCAGGGTATTATAGAAGGCACTGCTCCAATCTGGTTTTCCATGCTGCTGTGCTCAGAGCTAATTCTGAGAGTCAGTAAGTTTTAGTTTTTCCAAAGTTGTATGATCTCAGAAGAGGAGTGGGACCATGGTTTATGCTCTGGTCTGTGAGAGAGCACAAGTACTCATTTCCACTTGGATATATGATCAGGATCTCCCTATTCCTGCTCGACCTCCTGCATAAGCTGGGATTGCAACTCATTTCTGTGTATGGGAAATGCAACAGAGTCCTGTACTCTGTGCCAGCAAAGGACCTTCTCTAATTTCCTTCTGACTAGTTTTATGAACATCTTATCATCTATGGGCTGGAAGTTCTAGAAGTCACCAGTCTGATTCACCCATGGCCTGCTACTGTTTAATAGGGCCAGCTGGCACCGGCACAGCCTGTGCTGAACTGCACTCCATTCCTATCCCTTTGAAACAGAATTATCTTGCCAAAATCCTAAGTAGCCTTGGGCTGCAAAATTGTTTCACTCCTTCCTTATGTTGGTTCCACCACTCCAGAATTCCTTTTAAGGTATAATTTTAGTGTTGTTTGGGGAGGAATTTCAGATAGCTTAGGCAGGACCTTGCCTTTATTCGGCTATCTTGCTCCACTCCTAAAATGATATTTGTAAAGCTCTTTGAAAACCTTAAAGTACTCTACAAATATCAGTTTCTGTTATGGCAAAACATGATTCCCCTTCATGGTCCAAACTTATACCTTCTTTTCCCTTCTAAATGACACTCCATATCTTATCTCCATGCCTTTGTGTAGTCTGTCTCTATGACTAGGAATAACTTAACTCCCTGCCTTCACTTTTCAGACTCTCTAATAGTCTTCAAAATTCAAGTGCCAACTTCCACATTAAGTCTTTCCTGATTTTTTTTCCTCTTCCAGCTTCTAGTTTCTCTTTACCTCCTCCCCCCACATACGCAAAAATCATCTTGAATTTATTTGTGTACACTTTACCCTTGATAAAATCAAAACTTCATGGGGGCAAGGATTATCTCATTTTTTTGCTTTTTTTAATCCATAGTAGCATGGTTAAAAAAAAAAAAAAAGAAAGAAAGAAAGAAAAAGAAATGGCTTTAGAATCAGATTGAATTCAAATCCTACTACTGACACTGGCTGTGGGATGCTAGCCAGTTTCCTGGACTTCATTTTATCCATTTTCTAAATGAGGTTAGATAGGACCTTTGATCTTAGTTTACAGTAGTCCCTTTAGACATGTTTGTCAATTAATTGAGAGAATAGATGATCAGTAAGATAAAGGGGTTCCCTAGATGATCTCGAAAGATTTCTTTTGATTCTAAACTGCTTTTTCTGATTCTATGATTGTCATAAATAACTGCTTCACAAGCAGGAGAACCCACCATGATCCAACACAATTGTGTGACATCATTAAAATAAATGATAATATGTATTTCATAAAATACATACCCCTTAAAATTAAGTTAAAAGCAACATTTTTTTTGAGCATTTGCTATATTCCAGGTACTATTAGAATACAGTGACAAAATTGAAATTTTGCCTTCAGGAAGTTTATATTCCATTGAGGAGATGCATTATGCTAACAACGTCCAGTAAAAACAACTTAAGTCGTAGCTTGGGTTGCCCTGTCTCATGTAGCCTGACTTATCAAATGTTAACCTATATTTCTTCAAATATTATTTTATTAAATAAAATTATCACTTTAGCCTAACATATCTTTAAGTATTTGAAAGGTTTTTTTGGTAGAAGAGAGATTCCCATTTTTGCATAGAATTCCAGGGGACAGAATCAGTTCTATTGGATGCTTGCTGCAGAGGGACAAATTTAGTTCTTATGTCGAGGGAAAATAAAAAAATAAAACTACCTAATAATTAGCGATCTCCTGAAGTAAAATAAAAGTGCCTCTAGGGGTCACCTCTGGAAGTCACCAGTTTCTCTATTGCCTGTTTTCAAGTAGAAGCTAGCTAATCCCTTGTTAAATGTTCCATATTGAGAACTCAGGAATGGAGTGGACTTAGGGACTGATGAAGTCCCTTCCAGTTCTGAGATGGTGTGATTCTCTGTTTTGATGAGTCAGAATAATACACTTATCATGACCCTCTCAACTAAAACTAGAAAGCTTAAGGGAAAGAATGTTTTCCTTTGGGTGATTATCCAGGCCATGATTTCAACTTATTATTCTTCTGGTACCTGTCCCTCTCTAGGGTCCTGTGAAAACTCCAGGAAATATCCCAGCATTAGACAGACCCTGGTAGCTTTTTTTTTCAGTCAGGATAAGAAAACTCCCTACTGAGCAATCACATTCTTTGGGGATGTGCCTTTTTAAACTCTGGTTTATTAATTCTCTCCTGGGAGGAAACAAAACTCTCACTACCACACACAGAGAGACTGCTCTCTCCAGAGCTTGTTGATGCTGTGGAGTCCCTGGAGAGAGCTGCTAATTCTTCAGAATCCTCCACTCCCTGATGTTCCCTGATGAGTTATAAATCTATGGCACTGAAATTAGTAATTACCATGTTCTTAGGGCCTACTGGGAGAACACAGTCTTGACCTAGTGCTCCAAGATATGACTGTTTAGCAGAATATGGAGGACATCAGAAAAGACAGGGGACTGAAAAATATGGCTTGCAGTTCTCAATACATATGTGACAGCATAGAGAATTTCTCAATAAAAGTCTCTTCCTAGAATAATGAAAAGAAATTGATCTGTGAATCAGGATACTTGAGTTCTATTCATGACTTCTTAAAATATCATTTGTGGGACTATTAGTCACATTTACCTTAGTTTTGATAACCTAGATGGAATTGGGATTTTTTTTTGGTAAAGAAACAGTTCAATAATGAGTCAATAAACATTATTAATCACCCACAGCCCTGCACATCATCAGCATTGAGATACTCATGGAATCCATGGCAGATGATGAGTTTAACCAAGAGAAATAGTAGAGAGAAGTAGAAAAAAGGGTCAAGGACAGAGCCTTGTAAGACAGTCATCATTATTGGGTGTAACTTGAGTAATGTCCAGAGAAGGAGGTCAGAGGACAAGCAGAAGAGAGAAGTGTTATGAAAACCCAGAGATTACCAAGAAGAGAGTGATAACAGTACCCAATCCTAAAGAGAGCTCAAGAAGGATAAGGTTGAGAGAAGGCCATTAGAATTGGCAACTAAGAGATAATTGGCGACTTTGGAGAAAGATAAAGAAACTGAAGCTTAAAACACATCAGGGTTTTATCCAAGGTCACAAAGCTTGTTAGTGGCAGGGCTAGGACTTGAACCTGTGAATCCTGACCCAGTTCTTTTTAATTGTGCCATCAATCAATCAGCAAGCAGTTAGTAAGCATTTACTATATTCCATGCACTGTACTGAATACTGAGAATACAAATAGAAAAGTGAGATAGTCCCTGCCTCCAAGGAATTTCCCTTCTAATAGACAATCTACAAGGCAGAAATGAAGACATCTGCTATTGGAATGGGCTTTCAGTAACTTTAATTGGTTGATTTCAGTAATAAAAAATAGCAATTTCTTTTCAGTGGAAGGAAGTAGGACATACTGTATCATATTCAGTTCTTAGAAAATAAAAAATCATTTCCTGTTTTGAATCAAATTTTTTAATCTCACAGCCATAATCTTTGTATTTCACTTATATCAAGCATTTATCTCTGCTAGTAGAGTAGTGAAGACAAAAGGTATATTAAATCTGTATTCATTTGTCCTTCATTCTGTCTTCCCCCTTCCCTCTCTTTAATGTAGTGAATATGTCCAAACACAAACATTAGTACTGCATCTTTCAGGATGTTTCCTAAAATTGAGAGCTATAAAATTTGAGAGCTAATTATACAACAAGGTTATACTCTCATGTTTTAAACATACTAAAGATGAGAATTGTATGTTTAAACTGGAAAGTGGAAGCAGGCCCCACATGGTGGTAACAAGAAAATCCAAAATTCCAAAGAGGCAATTGGTATTGATTTATCAAATGTCAGAAATAGAGGAAACATCTCTAAAGTTATAATGCAAATAAACAGGAGAATCTAAGTTCACCTTGTAAAGTTGTATCTCTCTATATATATTCCAGGTGTATCTACTATTCTAAATAGAACAGTACTTGTAATAGTACTTCCTAGGAGCCTTAGTAAACTTTGTCTCATTTTTCCTTACCATTTCTTGTCACCTGAAATCATTTGAATGCTGCTGAAAAGAGCAGAGACCAAGAAGCATATTTCTAGTGGAAAAAAAGAAATATATCTTTCTAACTTTCTCCACTCATCCTTGTTCCCTAAGCAGGGTTCAGTGGAAAGATCAATGAACAAGGAATATAGGAGAAGGAGATCTAAGTCCCATTTATTTTTTCCCTGAGCTTGTGTCACAACTTCTTTGGCTGCCCCTCTATTGTATGTATTTTGGGGATATATATTTATTTACATATAATTATTCCTTTTTATAATTTTCTAGACTAAACTAGAATTTTTTCTGCCATACCTCCAATTCCCTATACCCTTGTGATTTCTTCTTTTGATTGGATGGATGACTGCTCCCAGAACCTTCATTAAGGAGAATTAATGTGAGATGGGCTGATCACCTTTCAGGCTTTATTCCGTAGTTTTTTCTGCACCACTCTACTATCTCTCTCCCTCTTTAGCAGCCTTTTATTTGTGATCTTTCTCCCACTAGAATATAAGCTCCTTAAAGTCAGAGACTATCTTTCCTCCTGCTTCTACTTGTATCTCTAGCATTTCTATAGAATGTGGAACATAGTAAAAGCTTGTTGACTGATTCGTTTCAGTTTCCTGATCAAAAGATATAAAATATGTAAAGTCTTCTGCAGGTCAGAAAGTGCTGCATAAATATCAGTTATTATTTCTTCATTCATAAAAGAAACCTAGCCAGTGTTATCTTCCTATTCTTTCATTTCTAACTCCAAAATTCTATTAAAGCCATTTTTTTTCTTCTTCTTGATAACTCACTTTCCAGCGAAAATGTACAATTATTCATCAGCACACTTACATAAGCTACTGCTAAATAATAAGTAGGAGTGGCTTCCAGAAATGAAATCAAGAAAGGAGTCAGAAAATGCTAATTTGCCTTTCTCCATTTTATAGAATTTAAAGATGACTTTTACATTCTTAAATTAAGTTTTAAAAATGTAAAAAAAAAATACTCTTACCTCATAGGTCATAATTTGTCAATCCCTGGTCTAGAGAAAGGGATTCTTAGCCTAACTTCTCTGGCTGCATAAAGAAGCTTACAGACCCCTTCTAACAATAATTTTTAAAATACTATTTTATTTGTTTTCCAATTACATGTATAAACAATTAATAACATTCTTCATTTTTAAAATTTTGAATTTCAAATTCTCTCTTTTCTTCCCTACCTTTCCCCTGCCTGAGATGACCATCAATTTGAAATAGTGTATTCATCACAATGATATTTTAAAATGTAAAAAATAAAATATAAATGATTACCAAGGAAATCAATTACATAGAATACATTTATCAAAATATTTTTAATTAGTTCATGAAGGCCAGGTTAAGAACCCCTGACATGAGATAAACCTTTGATAAATCATAAAGTCATACATGAGTACAGGAAAAGATTCTACATGTCAACTTCTAGCTCTACTCCCTTGTTTTACAGTTGAAGAAACATTGAATCAGAAAAGTGAAATCATAAAATAAGATTTCCAATCATAATATATTCAACTAATCATTCAGCCTATACCCAAAGACTTCTAATAAGGAACAATGCTCAGCCTCCCAAGTTGGCCTATTACACTTAAACCTAAATATCAGAAACAGATTTTCTTCTTTGAAGTTTCTAACCATTATTTCTGATTCAGTTCTCTGGGACCTTATATATTTTCTCTTCCCTATGTATATGCAGTCAGTGTATAGCAGAAGTGATTTGGAATACAAGTGTTATGACATCAAGTGCACTATCCTTTATCCTTATAAAACATATCACTACCCACAGTAAATTGTTTTTGTTATGTCCAACTCTCCATGATCCTCCTTTTGGCATTTTTTTTGGCATATTGGAGTAGGGAGGCCAATAGGGTGAAGTGACTTGCCCAGCTAGTAAGCATCTGAGGTAGGATTTGAACTCAGGTTTTCCTGATTCCATGGCCATGTTCTATCCACTGTACCACATAGCTTCTCCTCCATAGTAAGAGTCCAGAAATAATGACAAAATAGTAAATTTAAATATTTTGGAGGGATGGGGAGATAAATAATGTTTAGCAAAAATCAATAAAAATTCTGAGACTCTCTCTACCAACCCCCATATGCTTATGGCTTTATGAAAATGAAACAACTAAAATAAGAATAAGAAAAAATAACAGTTCTATCTTTACTGCTATAACAACCTACCATAATAGAGATTTGGAGTGAATTTCTGCCTAAGTAGATAATCTCAATTGCTTCCATCCAGTCACATGGCATCTGGAATCCCATTTCTTCCAAGAAGACTTCCTTGTACGCTCTTACAAATATCCAAAGTAGTTCTGTGTCAGCCTTTAATTTTACACATTTAAAAAGCAGGGAATCATCTCTGTTCAATTTGCTTTGTGCCATGGCATGACAAGTGGGAGCTTAAATATTTGGAGGGTAGAGAGGGGGTTGATGCTGCTGCTAATGGCAGTCTTCGTACCTAACAACTCCCTCCTGAGGACTGTAAAATCCTGTGACCTTTCTGCAGCAAGTATCAGAATCTAGCTAATTGAGACTGTAACCCATACCATCCTAGTCTTGAGCAGTAGTAAATTGGATCCTTAAGTCTGTATGAACATGACTTTTTCCAGTTTAAATGTGGTTTAATTAAACAAATGTCTTATAAGAGGATTCAAATCCCCATGTAGATTAAATGAGTCCATTTAAGGCCCAATAGGCCCTTGAAAGCTTTTCTTATATGGTAGTCCTGTTTCACAGAGTGATAAGAGGAAGGCTGAAAGACAAAGAATCAAAGAAACTTAGAGTTGGTGGGATCTAGTGAGATTATACTAAAAACTTTTAATTTACACTTGAGGAAGATAGATAGATGTCTAAGATATTTCCCAGTCTTGGTGTATATCTTACCAAGTAACAGTTTCCTCATTTGGAAAATGTGGGGGTTTGACTAGATGACCATTAAGGTCTTTTGTTTTCAGCTTTAGTTCTATGATCCTACTTCCAATTATATGAAAACTGTGTATTTTTAAGTCAATTTATTATATCAAAGGAGAAGAAAACGACCTCACCATTCTCTTACCATTTAGTATTTGAATATACATTGGCACTCTACTATAAAATTACTCATTATAGCATAGGTTTGGGTATAAAGCAGATAAGTCTTGGGCCATAGTTGGGGGATATTAATTATCAAAAAGATCTCATGGTAATTTAATTTTCTCATTTCATAATCCTGAGACATGAAATTCAAAATTACAGGGAGCCATTTTAAGAGAAATTATAAGAGTCTTGATAAGATTGTAAAAGTTATAGAAAAAAATGGAAAAGATAAGACTAAGTCTGGCCGGTATAGATGAACAATAAAAACTGTGGCATATGAATATAAATCTTATGGCATGGTAGAAAAATCAATGAACTTGGAACCAAAAGTTAATCTCAGTTCTGTTACTACATGTTACTGGGATGGAGGGAACAGGAAAAGGAATTATTTAAAACTAGTATCATAAGACCTTAGATAGAGAGATATCTATCCAACATCTTCACTTTATAGATGAGGAAACTGAGGCACAGGAAAGCATTTAATTCCTCTGGACCCATTTCTTCCTCACTCAAATAGGGATAATAATACTTGTCCTAGGGCTTTATAAGATGGTTGTTGGGATCAAATGAAATAATGTACATGAAAGTGAAAGCAATATATGTGAGTTATTATTGATGACGAGGATGTTGACATTAATAATGATATGATTTTGATAAAGATGAAATCAAGGAAGGAAGGAAGAGTAAATTGGTAAGAAGCCTGTATAGTTGGGATGATAAAAGGTCCATAGAAGGCATTCAGTTTTATGACACTTGTGGTCCAGTGGAAATAATATGGAATCAGAAGATGCAAGTTCAAATTTTAACTTGATTTCTATTTGTGTAAGTCTTGAAACCAAATTCTGGATCTATCTTCCTTATCTGCAAAATGAGGGAACTGGAATAGATAAGCATCTTTCTAATGATAACGCTATCATCTATTGCCTTGAAAAACAGATTAGAGAAAAGCCTAAATAAGATATACTAATTGTACAAAAATGGCAGCCATGTAATGAACAGATTGCTTCCAGTCTTCAATAACATACTTTAAAAATTGTGAACAGTAATGTTATGGTTTGCTTTTCTATTTCATAATCTCTAATGCCAGTTGAGCAGCTTCAGAAGGATAAGTTTATCACTATAGAATTCACCATAATAAATTTAATTCCCCTTACTTCGATTTTTTTTCCTTATACAGTTTTGATGATTGTGATCATTCCTCAAATCAAAACAAGCAAGAGAACTGTTTCTATTTTCTTAGATTATGCTTATTACAGTTGAATGGTGATAAAATATTCTAGCTATTAACACAGATGGTGATCCTTTAACCATTAAGGTGTCTCGTCTGCTTTTCTTGCTGCAATTCCCATACTATTTGCCACAATTAAGTACTGCAGCCGTGAACCCCACAGGCTGGTTTATGTTGTGTTCAAAAAGTTAATTAAATTGCCAAGTTGTTAAGTTGTTAAATTTAAAGTTAAAAATTCCATTAGCAAGTTTCCTCCTGATTAAAGGAGGGAGACCCATGTGTTGGATTTCAATACATGCCTCTCCTGAAATACACATTCAAACTAAAGCAATCCAGCTTTATGGCAGGTCCTCCACTCATGAACTATTCAAAAGAAAAGAAAAGAAACGGAAGTTCCATCATGATTCCATAAAGGTACAGAATTTTAGGGGGTGTTTATTGTGTACTGTCTTGGGGAGGAGGGGAAGCAGCGAGAGTATCTACAGCACAATACAATGTCTGGTCATTTCCTATTTTGTTCATATTGACTTCTCCAGGTTCATACAGCTAGTACATTTTTGAGGTAAGAGAAAAATCTAGGTTTTTCTAACTCTAGGTTTGTCATTTAATCTACTGTATCAACCTGCTCTAGGAATGAATACCTGTTGATTTCAAGCAAAGCAAAGGATATCTTTCAAAAATGGGAAAGTATTTTTCAAAGGAATAATATCTGAATGATCCCTTATTAAATGTATGGAAGTAGCCTGGGGTATTTTAATTTGATTTTCAATAGAATCCTATTGATTCATTTTGTCTTTATATCACCTAGATCTCCCCCTGTAAACAAGTGCCTTTCACAGAGAACAATACCTGATAATAAATAATTCATTAAAAGAGGAAGAAAAAAAATTAATTCCACAAAACTGATTGTTATTTTCAGTCATGTCCGGTCTTTATGATCTCTTTGGGGGATTTTCTTGGTGGAGATACTAGAGTGGTTTGCCATTTTCTTCTTCACTTCATTTTACAGATAAGGAAAGTAAGGCAAGCAAGATTAAGTGACTTTCCAGGGTCATACAACTAATAAGGGTCTGAGGCCAAATTTGTCTTCCTGACTACAGACTTGTTTGGTACTCCATCCATTATGCTACCTAGACCCTGCAAAACTGATTAACAACAAAAATTTGATGTTCTTCACAATATTCCATGTTCTTGGACCCTACATCTAGAGAGAGATTAAGAGAATCAAGTTTGTTCTTCATCATTCTACAATATTCAGCTTCAATTATTTTGTATTTCCATTTATATTGTTGTTATCATTGGGTATACAATTTTCCTGGCTCTTCTTACTTCATTTTGCATCAGTTAATTTAAGTTTTACTGTGCTTCTCTGTATTTATCATGTTTCTCATTCCTTATAGCATAGTTCATTATATGTATGTAGTACAATTATTTTAGCCATTCCTCAGTGAATTGATACCTACTTTATCTTCAATTATTTACAACTATGATAAATACTATTATAAATATTTCAGTGTACCTTCAGCCTTTCTCTATATTCCTAACAGGAGAATTCCTGGGTTGGGGTGAGTTGTTTGTTTTAAATAATTACCCTAAAACAGACCTTCTTGACCTTTTTTATGACAGGAACTCATTTGACAGTCTGCTAAAACCTATAAACTCTTCTCAAAATCATGCTTTTAAGTGCATAAAATGAAATACATAAGTTTGCAAAGAAAATAAATTCTATTTGATTAATTAATTGATTTTAATAATATTTTGATATTTAATTATTTGTTTGATTTATTGATATATTTATGTATATAATAAATATCTAAAATATTTGATTGTTTAATATTTAATAATAATAAAATTTATTAATTCATTAAAATATTAAAACAACAATAATGTATTAATCTTTCAAGCCTTTATTTTATACCAACCACTTGGCTAAGCTCTGGAAAATCAAATAGAAGCAGAAAAAAAAGACAGTTCCTGCCCTAGGGAGCTTACATTCTTATGGCACAAGATATTAAATGAATGTTGAAAGGGGAGAAAGAGAGAAGAGATAAGAACAAAGGAATTGTAGAGGCAATCTGGAAGAATCAGGTGAATTCATAGGGGAGAAAGAGAGAAGAGATAAGAACAAAGGAATTGTAGAGGCAATCTGGAAGAATCAGGTGAATGATGTAGGTGATGTGGGCATTCTCTTTAAAAATAGTTCATGAACCTACCGACATTAAGAGCACCTACTGTACTGTCTTAAAAATGTTGGATCTCAAGTCATTTCTTCTCACTGAGAACGTCACTCAGTAATAGTAAATGGAATCCAATCATTAAAAACATGGTATCTTCTTAATATATGAAAAGTTATAAAATATGAAAGGCATTTTCCTGATATTCTTTGTATTACTCACCCCCTCCATGATTATTAAATAGAAATATATTGTACTTCTATCTACATACTACTGTATACTTCTCTATCATGCTTTAGATGACACTTTAATTCTTTAAATTTTGATAATCTAAAACTTGCTTTCATACAGCAGCATAACTGGAAGAATATTGTTGTTTAAAAGGTGGGCCTCGATTGTTGGTAGAGCTTAAGTGTCATCAAAAGCACAGGGTAATTTTCTTTTCTTTTCTTTTCTTTTTTGGGGTAATTTTCCAAAGATTATCCAGCATATTCTTCCCTTTTTCTTCTCCTGCTTGCACTCTTGACTTTCTCAGACTTTATAATTCCCCAGAAATCTCTTTATCCCAGAGGCTCACTTAACCCTGGACTTCATTCATTGGATCTTTATCCTTTCTTCCTACTTGTCCACTTATTACCTCCATTGTGAAAGGGGAACACAGAAAAACCACATCTTCTTTCCTCTTGTCTACATTTCTTAGGATCTCTGACTATCTCAACAATGCCTCCCTCACCATTCCCCAGCTATCTTCATCTTCCCTTTTCTTCTTGTGTTTCTGTTTTATTCATCCATTAGAATGTAATCTCCTTGAGGGGCAGTATTGTCTTTCTTTTGTTATCCATATTTCTAGAGCACAGCTCTTGGTCTGGTATACATTTAGCTAACAATAAAAGTTTGTTGCTGATTTGTTGACTTCTGTACAATTATGGGCTCTATATAATATCCATACGCAATTTCCATAATGTATATATTGCTAAACCAATTCTATTTTGTCTTCATCAAATTGCATATCATAGATTAGACAAAAGACAATCTTTATGAAACTAAAAAATGAATGGAAAAAAATTGAAGAGGGTTTGGTTGGGAATAAAGGGAAAAATTCATTGTCACCTATTTTTTCACTAACATAGTTTTATAACCCAAACAATATTATGGTTAATCAAGCTTCTAAATTCTCTATGTCCTGCCTTCAGGACTAAAAGCATAAATAGTATTACAAAGAGCAGCAGTGAGTCAGAAAAGTAAGATTTGAGGAAGGAATAGAAGAAGGTAGATTTGGTTATTTTTTGTTTGCTTGTTTGCTTTTAATATTTAAACTTTTAAAATTAAACATTTTTGGTACTAAGAGTTTAAAAACACGTTAAATTTATTCTGGACCAGAACTGACTCAGGTAGTTAATCTAATCTGTTTTAATTTAAAGGACTTCTGTTGATGGTTTAGAGTCTTTGTTAATGAAGATCCTCAAGAGATTAAACAACCAGTGTTCTGAAAGTTTTGGTCACTCATTTGCCTAAACATAAGGATGCTAATAGCCAAGGGTTTTTTTTTGTTTGTTTGTTTGTTTTGTTTTGTTTTGTTTTTTCAGAACTCAGACTCAGTTACTAAATGGTGACATTTTATTCAGTGCAGGGACAGCCGTATAGGGAAAAAATACATACATATATATGGATTTGAAGGAGGGACAACTGTGCAAAGTGACCTGCTTCACTTTCCCTTCCAGAGCCATCTGGGTCCAATGATTTTTTTGCCTCAGTTGCTACCTAACCTTAATGACTGAATGAGTGCAACTTTCAGTCAAACTGAGACCTGCTAAAGACCTTGGTTTAAAAAGGCCAAGGTCTCCCATTGCATCCAGGGCTATCTCCAGTCATCCTGATCTATATCTGGCTATGGGACCCAGATAGGTCTTCCCTCCCTTTCTCCCTTCCTTCCTCCCTCCCTCCCTTCTTTCCTCCCTCCCTCCCTTCTTTCCTTCCTTCCTTCCTCCTTCCTTCCTTCCTTCCCTCCTTTCCTTTCTTCCTATCTTCTCTACCTTCTTCCTCCTTCCCTCTTTTCCTCTCTCTGTCCACATAGAGTATCATACCCTCACTTACAGATGCTCTTAAAGGCATTTTTTTTTTCTCTTTTATACCTCTGAACTCTCCCAAGATATCTTGGGGTATACTGGATAGATTTTCTTTCTTTCTTTCTTTCTTTTTTTCTTTCTTTCTTTCTTTCTTTCTTTCTTTCTTTCTTTCTTTCTCTTTCTTTCCCTTAAACCAAAACCAATTTGATTCTCATGGGCCACCAATAAATGCTAGGTCAAGCCCCATTTGGTCCTTGTTTGGGTCCTGATTAACTGAGATTGAATGTAAATTGTAGTCATTTCTAGTTTGGCCAGAAATTCTTAAGATCTTCCATCCCAGATTCATTCACTCATTTCTTTAGTTTGTTTTAGGACTAGATGAAAGAGATTCTTTACCTCAATTGCTATGTAGTATGTAGCCTTAATCACTGAATGGGTGCAGCTTCAGTCAAACTGAGACCTGTTGAATACCTTAGCTTAAAAAGGCCAAGGTTTCCCATTTCATATATATATATATTTCCCCCCCTCCTGGCTTTGCTAATTATTACTTGTGAGATTTTGGGCAAGTGACTTAATCTCAATGGATGTGAGTTCCCAGCACCTATGAAAGAAGAAGGTTGGACTAAACTGCTCAATTATTTATGATATTATAATCCAACCAAGAAATCCAGTAGTTTCTGCTATGAATTTTTCATGACCCAACCTTCTCATATCTCCTGGTGAATCCTATCTGTTCCATATCCCATTTCTGTAAAACTGTGCAAGATGACTGATATTAATATACTAATGTGGGTAAAAGAGTCTGGTGATAATGACAATATTTCATTTTCCTACATAAATACATTTTAGCATATAAATAAATATAAGTGTTGGGGATGGGGAGATATTTTTCATTCCTCTTAAATCATACTATATTCTGCTAAGTAACTGTTAAAACTAGTTCACCACTGCTTTTCATTTTATGTCTTAAGCATCTCTAAGGTCTCTACATTCACCTTAGAAGGATATTCTCTTCTCTAGTTTTTACAGTGCCCATAAGCAGACTAAGAAAAATAAATAAATAAAACAAATAAATAATAACAACAAAACAGTGAGGCCTTAATTTCACGATGGAGCTGGTTAACTTCAGGCTTGTTGAATTTGTAAATCCCCTGAGAAGGAAGAGGTTGCTTTTTGTTTTGTTTTGTTTTTTCCTCTTGCTCTCCACCTGGCCTTGTTAAACGGGGACCATCAGGGTTGAATTGATCCTGGACCCTTGAATAAATACTCAGAACTCCACCAAGTTTCATGGGATTAGAAGTCAGAGCAAAAAGGATCCTCCTAGACACAAAAGAAGAAAAAGGTCTATGGCTAGTAAAGGTAGTTATTTCACACTCTGTTTTCCTGGGCTGGCTTACATGAAGGAAATGTTCATTCCTCATTTGTGTGAACAGCCAACTGTAGCAGCACCAATGTCTGTAACTGGATTTCATTATGGAAATTTTGCTAAGGAGGGCCACAGGCACCAAAACCCATTAAAATGTTTTCTATTGCTTTACATATTCTTCTGTGATAAAAATAGCCCTATATTTGAATTTAAGAAGCCTTTGCCTAAAGGGTAACAGATGGATATTAAGAAGATTATAATAAAGAAGAGGATTATCAAAAAATAAAATGGCAGTTGGGGGAAGGATGGTTCTTATACTTCAGGCAAATCGGTATCTAGGGTAACATGCTTTCCAGATTCTGATGCCTCCAGCTTGGGAATCTGAACCCCTGAGCCCCTTGGTCACACCAATGGAACTCATACCTGTTGGTTTTATTTATGGTTCACTCTTGAAAAAATGCAATTAGTATAGTGGGGGGAGTCCAGTTATTATAGTTTCCAACTCTGAGAAACTTTCCCAATAAGTTGGATCATCTTCCTACTTTTGAAGGGAGACTTCAATTCAGGGGAAATCTGGCAAACCATCCACATCACACAGGCAGGGCCATGTGAAACTCACCTGGGTACCCATACAGAATGAGTATCTGAGTCCATGTGCCTTTATATCTAACCAATTCCTGTGTCTGAGGCTATAGCAACACAAACTGTTTTGAAGTGAAAAAATGTGGCTGACAGTCACCTAGCTGTATAGTGAACATAACACTCTCCCCTACCACCACCACCCCAGGGTGTGTGTGTGGGGGGGACTATATCAATTGGTTTTTATGGCATCTTAAAATACAGGTAAAGTTTATTTTTATTTTCCAGCTCTCTCAAGATGATTGATGAACGGCTTTCACAGAATTATAACCTATTTCACAAACAACTTAGGAGGATAGAATGATCCAACATGCGAATTCCTAGGAATAAGGCTTTTCTTCTAACCCTTATTCCATTTTTGAAAATTCTGACTTGATAGGTTTGTGGGGAGTTGGGAGGAATATTATGAGAATATGGAGGGAAGAAGCAGAGAAATGCAAGTAATATTTGCCCATATAGTGTTGTGGTTTAATGCTCTGAAAAGAATAACAATCTAAGAGTGTGTGTTTTGAGGAAAGGAAACAAAACAATTAATTTTAGCTAGCAGTCCTTCATATATTTTTTTGTCATTCCTTTAGGGATTTAAAGACAAAAGAAAAATTAATCTTCGGGGATTAGGTGGTCTATTCACTAGGAGAGGAGATACAATAAAAAGTCCTGATAATGTTTAATCTATTAAGTTACTCTACTAGGAGACCCTTGTACCTTATCTTCATTTGATGTCCATGAGGAAGGCATCTGAATGTATAAGACAAGAAATGGTAATGAATCTACTAGTTACTGTTTTACTTCCAATGTTGCTTAGTTATAGAATTCCTTGAACATATTCAAAATTCTGAGTGTTATCATTTTGCATATTAAGTTATAAATATATGTATGAAGCCCAGAGAAGGGGACAAGTTATGAACAGCTTCGAATGCCTAACAGAAGATTTTATATTAGATCTTGGAGATTCTAGGGAGCCATTGTAGTTTATTGAGCAGGGAGGATAACATGATCTATGTTTTAGGTCTATCTTTAAACGTTTGATTTGGAAAAGTTAATTTATGATATGAGTGGAGAATGAACTTGAGTAGGGAGTGCATATGTGAACCCATGAGAACCTATACCAGGCAGGTAGCTTTGTCAGAGGAGAGAAGGGGGATTATAGAGATGAGAAATGTTAAGAAGCTAAAATTGACCAGGCTATTGGAGGAGGGAGGTGAGAGAGAGAAGGAGTCAAGAATGATACTAGATTGTGGGCCTAGATGACTAGAAGGATGATGGTACCTTCAAGTATAATGAGGAAGTTCAGAAGTGGGGAGGAATCGCCTGAAGCAGTGGGAATTTAAGTGATATAGAACTATCATGTGAGACCAGCTCTCTACCACAGTACCACAGTAGAATACTAATAAATGTTTAATGAGTGAGCTTATCTTTCTCTAATTTTAAAAGTCTTCAGATCTTTACAATTTATGTCTTTTAAGGTCTCCTTTCTCTTTACCCTTTAAGGTCCCTCTTTCCTCTTGTCTTTTGTCAACATTGATCTCTTCCCTTGACTGACCTAGCCACATATTTCACCAATTTAATTTAATTTTAATTATTTGTCATGAATGATCTAATCAAAATACTTTCTGCTTTTAACCAAGTATTTTCTTCCCAACAAATATTTAAGATTCCTTAATGTTGGGTCCTTAGTGCCTTTACATGGACTGTCCCCCATTTCTAGGATGCCCTCCTCTCTTCTCTGATGTAGAATCCCTGACTTTCTATAAAACATGTCTTCCCTTATCCATTCTGAGACTTGGTCTCTAACTCTCTTGAAATTACTTGCTGTAACTTAATACATAACTTTAAGTTTACTTATTTGTGTGTATATTGGGTAAAAGGCAGGTCCTTTGGATAGACACAGGAATTCTTTTTTGTCACTGCATTCCACCATCACATAGAAAGTTATTTAATAATTGATGAATTGAATATAGATTCTATAAACCAACATAATATTTAGGATATTATATTGCTAGGTTTTGGTTGCTAGGTTTGAGCAGGTGTTTAATACTGTTGATACTATTTAATAATGTTGAATTATTGTTTGTATGAAGAATTAGATGGACAGAAGAGGAAGATCAAAACTAGAAAGTGAAATAATTTGTCCAAAGTCAACCAAGCAGCAAAACTGGACTTCAAAGTTAAAATTTTTTGACTGAATATCTAATGCTCTTTCTGTTTTAATTAAAGGTTATCACCACATATTTTTAATCTGAATTTTAAAAAGTGAATTAGCTTTAAGTATTTAGGTAGCAGTTAAGTCAGGGTCTTAACTCAGAATCGAATCCAGTTTCCATTTAAATAATATTTATAAGATGTTATAATTTTAAGAATGCCTTTACCTGTCTTATCTTATTTTAATCCTCAAAAGAACCCTTTAAAAGTATTTTATAGACGAGGAAACAGAGACATTCTGAAAATATTTCACCCAAGTTCACCAGACTGAGTGTTTGAAGCATAATCTAAATCCACATCACCCTGACCCCAAGACCCCCTTCTCTATTATGCATTGAGATGCTTCTCTCAAATACCTTGCTTTAAACCAGGGGACAGTTATCCCAGATATTCATTACAAGGGACATTTACAGTAGGATTTTTCTCCTTTCTAGCATGCAAGCCCTTGAAAAGAAAACTGGAACAGCCCAGATTTACACTAAATTTATGGATTGGCCCCTGCCTTTGAAAATGCCGCCCTGTTTGATTTACAGAGAAGTTAATTTTCACAAGGATGAAAAGCAAGAGAAAGAACTAAACAACAGTGGGTCTCAACCCCCTCTAGGAAGGGTTAAACAAAGAGGTGGCTGCTTTTACACCTAAATCTTTGTCACCCCTTTAATGTAAAAACCTTTTCATCTAAGGTATCACTTCTGAAGTCCTATCTCACCAGCCTCCCTTTGAGTTCTGGGCTTGCATTGGGGGGTCCTAATTACCTTTCTCAGTGACTGAGATGCTCTTGTCTTGGATTTTTTTTTTTTTTTTTTCTTTTCTTTTTTTTTTTTTTTTTTTTTTTTTTTTTTTAATATTGTCAGATTTGAGTCTTTTGTTCCTGGCACTCTCCATATGCTACTGTTTAATATTTAATCAGCCCCCACCTCATCAGAAACACTGCTGGCCTCATTAGATAATTAATGGTTGCCTGCGTCTCATTTGCTTCAGTTGATACATCTGCAGCCAGTAATTAGAGCAGGAGTTTATTAGTTGCAGTGGCTTAGTTTATTGGTGAAGCAATCTCTCCTTTGATTGAAGCCGCTGGGATTGGCATATGCGGACAGCCTGCTCCCTGTTCAGTAGGGCTCTTTTGTTTACATTTTTGCTACAGTTTTGCAACACTGCACATCCTGGCAGTTTCGGGAACAGTTGGTGGTGAAGATTTGCCTTTTATAATTTAGAAGATAATTGGGTAATTCAGTGCAGTAAAGTTACCGCAAAGCAATTCTCCAACTTTGGGTGGGGCTGGGGAGGGGAGCCGGGGAGGGATCTTGTAGCTCTTTTGTTTATTTGTATCACTGGCAATTTATTTTTTATTTTTTAAGCTGCTAACCTCCCCTCCCTCCATCCACCCCCAACTCTGGAAAATGTCAGTTTGGAAACAGGGCATGCGGAAAAGGCTTTCCCTAATGTGTCAGGCTGATGCTCCAAGTACAATCTATCTGCCTGGCTGTGAAATGACATCGCAAGCTGGAATGAGCTATAAACCCTTCAAATGCAAACGCGGCTTCTCCACATCCTGCCCCCTTTCCCGTAGGGCCTGTTGTACAGGTGTAGTGGGGCCCGCCGTCTCTCACTTTTTCGCTGTACTTTCTGGTGGGTGACCGGGCACATTGTTGGCGTAATCCTGGCTAGCGACCCCTGGCTCCTTCCCGAGAACCGATCGCTTCCACGGCCGCAACCGGCTTCACTCATTACGCCTAGAACTAGGGGAAATGATCATAAAGAATGCAGCGGTGCTTAAGGGATACTGGAATAAAGGTGATGAAGTCTCACAAACACATTAAAGATGGGCATGGGGACCAGACCTGTAATTTCATGGGTGGAGTGAGCTCTTACAAAGAAATTCTACCACTTTATTATATTAATTATTGAGTTATATCATTATAATAATTATTAAAATATTAATATATTAAATTATAGTCTCTACATTTTTTGATTATGCGACCCCCTATACCAGTTACAAAAATGTACTCCCACTAGGTGGTTATTTATTTATAAATATAAATATTTATATTTATATGGTTATTTAATTATAAAGGATAAATATCTAGACAATTCACTGTCTCTAACTCAAAACAAAAAAGGGAGCGCGTGGGTCTTTTATTTACTAGGTACTGTCACAAGAGCTTACCGTGTTGCATCCAATAGGTGATTTCTGGGTGAAGCATATTCACTAGGGCATCTGAGTAGCTTGCTACTGTGAGTACCCAGTACTATATGGAGTTCCTTAAGCTGATGGTCAGGAACAGAAGCTACAACTAGGAAGCTTATGCAGCAAGAGAGTATGGGAGTTAGGGACTAGAATACAGTAAGGGTAAAGGATAGTGTTTAACTTCTCTGTGTCTCTGTCTCCTCATGTGCAAATTGAGACAATTGTATTCTATAACTTCTCTCTATATATCTATATCTATCTATAACCCTTCCAGATCTACAATTCAGATTCCTCTCTTCCATTTTAACTCTGCACTTCACATATTCTATGAGAATAAGAATTATCTTGGCAATCTCCAACACAAAACAAAATATACGATAAAATACATGTCATATGAGTGCTACAAAATGCTATGGAAGTGCCCAAGGAAGCAAGCAACTATGGCTTGTGTTTTAAGCATCAACAGGAATATGACACTTAATTCCAACATTTTTGTAGTGGAAGGGGGTCTAAAAGAGGAGTCAAAAGATGCATTTTAACTCTTGCTCTATCTTTAGCTTTTTGAGTGCCTTTGAGAAAGTGATTTCACCACCCTGGGTCTTGATTTCCTCATTTACATAACATTGATGCTACTTGACTTACATACCAAACAAGAGTCTGCTGAAAATAAAGGAAGATAATAGATGTATATTTCTTTGAAAAAGTTAAAAATACTATCCAAATGCAAGGTATTAATCACATTTCAGACTTGGACAGAATCTACTTTCTAGGCTGGGAAAAATTTCTAAAGCAACTTCTGTAATTAAAAAATCAACTTCCAAACACCAGCAGTATGTAGTTTTGTAAAAATCTAATGGCACTAATCAGAGGGAATCCACCTCATAGATTAAATAGGATTAAAATCAAATTCAAAACATCAAATTCTGTAAAGTTTAAAAAAATTAGTATATTTTCTGCTCTTCTCTCCCTTCCCCCTCCCCAAAGAACCCTTATGTATATTCATTCATTATCTGCCATTTATACAGACAAAAGTATAAGAGACATAGTTCCTGACACAAGTACCTTTTCAAGAAATATTTGATGAGTCTAGAAAGTCAATCCACAATAGAAGATAGTTGATGGAATTATTAGATGGAAGTGTCTACATAGGATCTATTCTCAGATCATTTAGCTTGTCTTTCTAAAATCTCTCTTTCAAAGTCCACTCTCAAAGTCTCAAATATTGCTCTCTGGAGATGACTTACAAATCTATAAGCTCAGTCTTCAACTCTCTCTATGTTCCAGCATTTCCCGCTGCCAGTTGGACATATGCACTTGAATTTCCCAAAGTCACATTAGACTTGACATATGAAAACACATGCATCATCTTTCTTGTAACATAAGCTTTACTTCTAAATTCTCTATTTCTATTAAAGAAGCCATAATTTTCTTCCTTTAGTCCCATACTCTATTTTAAATATTATTATTCCCTTTTAATTGTATATTCTAATCATTATTGAATAAATCTATTCTCTATTCAGAGATCCTCTCTATTTAAAGAACAGATCCATTTAAACAAATCCAACCATCTATTGATTTGGCAGCATATACAACAATTCATTTTCATACACTTCCATCCTCTCCATTTAAAAGAGAGAGGTTCATTTTCTCATCTGTTTTTCAGGACCAACTCTGGTCAATTTAATTATGCAATATTTGGTTTTGTGCAGTTTTTTAAAAATGATGTCTTATAAAAACAGTGTCAAATTTATAAAAATACAAGTCATTCCTCAATTGGTAAATGGTCAAAGGATATGAACAGACAATTTTCATATGACAAAATCAAAACCATCTATAATCATATTAAAAAATGCTCTAAATGACTATTGATTAGAGAAATGTAAATTAAAACAACTCAGTACCACCTTACATCTCTCAGATTCGTTAAGATGACAGGAAAAGAAAATGATAAATGTTGAAGGGAATCTGAGAAAATTGGGACATTAATGCATTGTTGGTGGAGTTGTTAAATTATCTAACCATTCTGAAGAGCAATTTGGAACTATGCTCAAGGGTTATCAAAGTTATCAAACTAAGGGTTATCAAACTGTGCATACCCTTTGACCCAGCAGTGTGACTGTATCCCAAGGAAATAATAAAGAAGGAAAAAGGACCTACATGTGTAAAATGTTTGTAGCATTTCTTTTTGTGGTGACAAAGAATTATAAAATGAGTAGGTGTCCATCAATTGGAGAATAGCTGAATAAATTGTAGTATATAAAAATAATGAATATTATTGTTGTATAAAAATGATGAACAAACTGATTTTAGGAAGACCTAGAAAGACTTCCTGAACTGATGCTGAATGAAACAAACAGAACCAGGAGTACATTGTACACAATAACAGTAAGAATGTACAATGATCAACTATGAAAAACTTGGTTCTTCTCAGTGGTTCAGTGATCCAAAGCAATCTTGATAGACTTTGGAAAGAAAATGGCATCTTCATCAAGAAAAGGACTATGGAGATTGAAAATAAATCAACACATGGTAAGTTCACTTCTCTTTTCTGTTTTTTTTTTTCCTTTTTGATCTGATTTTTCTCTCCCAACATGATTTGTAAAGCAATGTGTGTTAAAAATACATTTTTTAAAAGCCATGTCTTTTTTAATATCACATTTATACTTGAATATGGTCCATCTCCCCACACAGCAAAACTTCTTTTACAACAATGATTAAAAACCCCAAAAAACCTAAAGTTTAACAAAACCAAACCAGTCCTAAAACATGGATTATGTATAAAGCTATGTACATTATTCTATATCCATTGTCCCCTGCTACTTCAATGAAGGAGCTAAAATTCATTTTCCCAATTCTTCTCAAAATGGAATGGAGATTAGGTTTAGTGATAATTACATATTTTTCAGTTTTGTTTTTTAAATTAGCTATTCATTTACACTTCTGTGGTTTCTCTACAGTTTTCCCTGGTTTTTATCTCATCCTAAGTGAGTTCATATAGTCTTACCATGTTTCTTTGAATTCTGCCTATTCATCATTTTTTATACAGCATTAGTAACTATTCCATTACATTGAGCTGCCAAAATTTTTGCCATTCCCACATAAGTGAACACCCACTTTGAAGAAAATATCACTTTCCCTGCTGTGCAGTTTTATGCTGGTAGTGCCAAGGGTTATGTAATCTCAGAGTTTCTGATCTAGGTTTATGAAGATTAACCCTATAGATGAACAATTGGCAGGCAAGCTAGATCGGTTATCACAAGTCAATCAGTAGGTCAAGGGTGAAGTTGGCCAGATTTGGTTCAAGAGAATCCTGAAGTTCTACAGGGCAATATTAAGAGAGTTATATAATGGCTAAAATAGCAATCCCCCTAGAGCTTGGGGGTCATATCAGGCAGGAGAGGATGATGGAAATCATTACTCCAGTATCTGCCTGATAACTTCCTTCTATGAAATTTTAAACGAGAGCATTTTAATCTACTCATTCAATGCTACTCTAGTTGGCTAGCACCTATGGAATTTTAGACCCCTCACCATTATTAATTCCATCTTATTAGGGTAACTTTTTTCAGAGAATTGGAAGAATTGGGAAAACTTCAAAGAGGATATAAATATGTAATAATATATATATTATATATATATATATATATAATATATATATATATATATTTTTTTTTTTTTGAAAAAACAGGGGCTTTCTTCTGATTGTTGCCATCCCTGAAGAAGAAAGGTACTAGACACAACAATGCTCAAAATTTAGCACTTATCTTCAACATTTTTTGGCATGTCCATGCAATCTAAGATAGTCTCTTTAGTTTATACATATAAATAAAACTTATACTTGGGGACGTTATGATTTGCCCAAAGACAGACACACAATAACTAGAAATTTTAGAATTCAAGCTGAGAACAACAAGATTATGCAAATGATCAATTCTGATACACTTGGCTTTTTTCATTAGCAAAGTGATTCAGGCCAGTTCCAATGGTTTTGTGATGAGAGACATCTGAACCCAGAGAGAGGACTGTGGGGACTGAGTGTGGACTATAATATAGTATTTTCATTTTTTTAATTGTTATTTGCTTTCATTTTGTTTTCTTTCTCATTTTTTTCCTTTTTGATCTGAGTTTTTCTGTGCAGCATAACTGTATATGTATATGTATAGAAGAATTGCATGTCTTCAACATATTTTGGATTACTTACTGTCTAAAGGAGGGGGCGGAGAGAAGGGAGGTAGAAAAAATTTGGAACACAAGATTTTGCAAAAGTGAATGCTGAAAATTATCTATTTTGAAAATAAAAAACTCTATAAAAATAAAAACCAAAAAGTAAAAAGTAATAAAATTATTTATTTTGATTCTAAAAAAAGAATTCAAGCTGTTCTGGTTTCAAATTGAATGTGATTTGCATTACAACAACAATCCTCTAGATTTGTTAATAGTGGATTATTAAAAACAACAAAAACAGCCACAATATATTGCAGATATGTAATAACAGAATGAATACCCACATTAATGAAATTAATAGATCCATTGATTGAAATTAAAGATCCATTGAATTTGACTATATATATATATATATATATATATATATATATATATAAGATTAAACCTCTTTTTTTGAGCTTCAGAGAGCAGGACCAAAAACAAGTGGGGAGACACAATAAGAAATAATTTGACTCATCATAATAATTTCCTAGCAATTCAAGCTCTCCAAAAATGAAATAGTTTGCTTCAAAAAAAAGTGAATTTCATATCCCTGGAGAGCTTGTAGTGAAAACTAGATGATTATATACTTCAGACTAAAGGATTTATGCTTCAGTTGAGAGCAAATAGCATCTGAGGTGTCTTCCAACTTTAGAATTTCATGATAACATGGCATAGTGAATTGAGAAAACATTGGACAGGATCAGAAGATCTAATTCCTTGTCTCAGCTTTGACATTTGTTAGCTATGGAATCTCAAGCAAGTTACAAAATCTGAACTTCAGATATAAAACAAAATTTTAGTATTTATATCAAATAATATATTTTGAAGGCATTCTGCAAATCATAAAATTAATACAAATGTGTTTCTATATTTTAAAAAATCCATGAATGGTATACAATGTTTCTGTACACTTATGGTGACTCCTTTCAAAAGATGAGTGAAAATTTGTGAGCTGGAATTGTTGTATTCTTATCATATAGTAGAAACAATATGGTAGAAAATTGCATAGAAGATGTTACCACATCAGGTTTTAGTTTCTATTAAACTTTAGGGTAGTTTCCATGGTTTCAATTATCATTTATATGTAGAGAACAAGAGATAGATGATGGATAGATTGATAGATAGAAACAGACAGATAGACAAAGATATAGCCAAAGCTGTAGCTATCTATAGACATAGACATAGTGATATAAATACCCAAATTCATCTCTCTCCTGAGTTCCAGTTCTTCATCACCTACTTCCTACTGAACATTTTAAACCTAAAATCCTCTAGGCATATTAAATTTAACATGTTCAAAATTATGTTTTTCCCCAAACCCATATTTTTCCCTTTTTTTTTTTTTTTGTTTTAATCACAAGTTCAGGAACTCAAACATTCTCTATTCCTTAAATTCATTTATTCCAACAAATAAAATTAATCGCCAATTATTGTGCATTATACCTTCTAAACATCTCTCTCATCCATCCCCTTCTCTCCACTCATAAAATTGCTTCCTGAATTGAGGCTCTCCATACCTCTTACCCAAATTATTGCAACTGCTGCCTAATTTATCTCCCTGACTCAAGGACTCTCTTTTGACAACTTATGTTTTGCTCAGCTGTCAAAATGCTGTTCTTTAAGAATCATTCTGGTCATGTCACTTTTCTAATCAAGAAGCTCCAGGTTTATTATATTGCTTCAAGGATCAAATAGAAGCTTCTCTATTTTACATTTAAAGTTTTTCAAAATCTGCCTCCAAAATATCCTACCAGGTTTGTTATACTTTACTGTCCTTAATTCTCTCTAGGGTCCAGTCAAACTAATCTATTTGATGTTCTAATTCCTAATGTGTCAACTCCTGATTTAACCTCTTTGCACAACAGAGACAAACTGTCTCTTATTTGGTACAGACTTTTGACTCCTATAACCCCCAGCTTCCATTAGCACTCACCTCAAATATTTGCTCCTGTATAAAGTCTTTCCTAATCTTTCAGAAACTACTGTACCACTCAATTCCCCCAAATAGCTTATATTTATTTTTACATACAGGGTTTTCTTATTTGTACATGTTGTTTCCTCTGATATAATGTAAGCTCCTTGAGGGTAGTGACTTTCATTAATATCTGGCACATGGTACTTTTTAATTAAATGGGTTTTTCCTACCTTAATTTCCTAGAAATTTGTTGTAATAGGGTAGTGTATGCTAAATTGTTTTTGTTTTTTCATGTCTAATGTCTGTACAGCTATAGCAAGAAAATCAGAAACCTGCTTCAATTAAGAACAGGTAGAAAGCAATAATGAAAGAAGATGAAGATATCACTCATGGGGAATGACACTTGGTAGAATCCCTTAGAAATAGGTTCTGTATTCATCTCTCTTCTCTCATCTCCCTTTATTCTCTCTTCAGCGAAAGGGAGAGAAGGAAAGTATACTTTTTTTGCTTCTCTTTTCAACAGGATATGATGATAAGATCAGATCTTGGTAAAATTGTGAATACATGCAGTTTGTTTGCTAAAATACTTTCAAACATGCCCTCTTCTATCTTCCCATCCCCTAATTCCTCAGTGCCTTCATAATGCTCCCAGCATGCTCAAAGGCCTATGTCATGATGTGCTACTTATTCTGACTAAGTTCATATTTTCTCTCTCTTCACTATCACCTGGAATAAAAACATTAGAGGTCCCTGTAATTTTAAGATGCTAACTTACTTACCATGATATTATAACTCTTTTGTACTTACCATAGTCTAATTTTCATTAAAGTTATTTGCATATGTGCATACTTCCCCTACAAGACTGTAAAGATTTTACTAATATTTGCTTTTCCCTCAGAACCTTACATTGTGCTTTGAAAGGCACAGTCATTTAAGAACTGTACACTGACTATCATTGAGGTAATAACTGTTCCATCCATTGAGAGAGTCAAATCTGGAAGTATTTTCAAACCTATCAACATTTCTACTATAAAATGATAAGTAATATATCCACATTGAATTGATAGGTATGTAATACCATCTTCTAGATTATTTTATTAAAGATTATCTTCCAATATTTGAATTTTCTCTGAAAATTAACTTCAAAAACTAAAATTTCTCATATTAACAAGATATATGAGTTCTTATAATAGTGTATACCTAATGTTTGTTGACCTGATATCTGACAAATCAAGGCAAATTAATAATACATGTCATAATTCTAATGAAACTGCAAGTATGTGATAATTATTTTTTGTGAAGATTAAATCTTATCTTTTGATTTAAGGATTTCTTGGGAAAATGTGTAAGACATTTAGAATACCTTAAACTTACTTGCTAGAGAAACTGTCATAGAATCATACTATGTTTAAGTTAGAAATCATCTAATATAATTCTTTGAATTTAAGTAAGGAACAAGGATATGAGGATTTCAGGCTCCCAAATTTATTTAACAAATACTTGCTAAGATTTACTATGCAGAAAACACTATGCTAACCACTGGAGGATAAGGCATATTGACCTTGGAGTCAGAAAAGGCTTGGTTTCAATTCTACCTCTGGCACTTATTAGTTTTGTGACCAAGAACAATTACTTAATTTATCTGAACTTTAGTTTCCTCATCTACAAAATGGATTCAATAATAATAACCACTTTAGTGTCTATTTAATAGAATTGTGCGTTATAAATGAAATAGTATATGGAAAAGCATGATATCAATACAAATTATTAAATTTGACACTGTTTCTGATCTTATGGAATCTATAACATAACCACAATACAAAATGAAACACAAGAACAAATTAGAGAGGTGTAATATTAAGTGTTAAATTTGAGATAAAATGATTTCTGGCAGATGGGATTGGGGGATGAAGTTGAAAGGAATTCACAGAAAATGAATAAAAATATTCTATGATAGGGATGAAAAAAAAATGCCAAAGTAACAAAATGATTTGTCGAATGTTACATAGTTAGTTTGTGGTAGGGTTATATTTAGCACTCACCATGCCTAAGATCTGGCCCAGGACTCTTTCTCTATCTCTGCCTCTCCAGTACCATGGCCCCAAACCATTCCTGAAAGTAACACCAGAAACTAAGCTGTTTGAACAGCTTTGAAAAGTGGATTTGACACAATCCCACCCTCTCCCCTCTGGACTTTTCTTTCCAAATTGAAGAGGTCATTTTCAGGAGTATTCATTTGGTTTAAGCAATAGAAAAACTTTCCAAGGCTTAAATGTTCTATGCTAGAGGGGAAGTTGGCTTTCACTCATTTATATAAGTTAAATAAGTTTTAAAAAACCTCAAATCTAGCATGTGGAACAAGGTTAGATGATTATCTGAATTCAAGTAACTACAAACCTTCTTCTGTGGACATCAATCCCTCAAATAAGAGGATTACTTTTGATGAAGGTGGAAGGGGCTCCCTTTAGAATAATCAAACAGGAGCTTCCCTTCTTGCTTGATAATTTTTTTTATTGGGAAGTGAGGTGGGGAGAGGGAATGAAAGGATTACAATTGAGCTTAGATGTCCTGGAAAAGGCTGACTTGTTGCTTGTTAACATTTCCAGGGACTTTTTGAAATATAGAATCACTAGTTTTCAAGTGGCTAACCTGTGAGTAATTATCCAAATTGCTAGATGTTACAGAAAGCCTTTCCAGGATTAAAGACTACTTTTTTTTTTAAATTTACTTGGATATTTAAAATAATTATTTGTAGAGTACTGCTTAGGAATTGGTTCAAATCTATACATTTTGTCAACTGATATAAGAACTAATAAATAGAATATTTCTGTATACAAACATATCATATTATATTTGGAATATCATTATAAAAATAACAATGATAATTGTGTATGTGTGCATGATGTTTGGAATAAAACAAAGATCCTGTCCTCAAGGTGCTAACTTATAGCACTCAGAGCTAGAAGGGACCCTAGAGATCATCTAATTCAAATACCTCCATAGTGATTTGCCCAGGGTCTCAAAAATAGTTACTAGCAGAACCGAGATTGGAACTCATGTCTTGTGACCAAAAACTAGTCTCTTTTCTCCCACATCTTCACATCTAATAGGAGAAATAATATATGTATACTGACTATAAATTCTGCTGGTATGTTAATAAACACCAAATTCATGGAATAGCTATAAGAATTTTAAAAAAAGTAGATAACCATCCATTACAGCAATAGATATGTACACATATGAAAATAAAGTGCTGTTTCTGTAAACCACATATGAAAAGTCAATTCATTACTTAGTATGTCCATTTTGTGTAACTATGAAATCTTCTTATTCCCTTTCCTTTAAACTTCCATTATATTATGGCACTCATTTATCTTATCTTCCCCTATATTTTTTTATATTTTAGACATGTCAAAAGAGACATTAAAGGTCACCCAAAACAGCCCTCTCACTTTACAGTTGAGGCAATTAAAGCCTAGAAAGATTAAGTCACTCTTTCAGCATGAAGCAACTAACTAATAAATAACTGAGGTATCAGTAAATCAAGGTCTTCCATACTCTATCTACTATATTACACAGCCTCTATTTATTTGTGTTCAACTCATCTTTCTTATTAGATTATAAACTCCATTAGGACAAAAACCATGTCTTAGATTTTTTCATGTCCCATATAGTACTTTGTACATTGAATGAATTAAATGAAGATGTAATCTGGTTAATTAGATACATGAACCTTCCACAAAATTTCTCATCTGATGCAACATAGTACTGTGATATGATACTGGCAAAAAAGGCAATGTTTCTATCAAAGCCATTCTGAAAGATCCAACTATGATGCAAAGAACTTAACACAAACAAGGTAACAGGCAACATCCACTTTCCAAGGATCACTCTGATGTATATATATTCTGACGAACTCGGTCAGTACTGAAAAAGAAAATTAGAGAAGGCGGGATATATTTGGAAAATAATACAATGCTTTTAATGCTACCAAAATTTCTCCGTTAAACAACAGTCCACATTCATAAGACAAATAAATATGTCTTGAGTCATTGAATACCACAGTCTTCAAAGAATTAAATTTTTTGGTCATCCAAGGGGAAACAGGGAGAATCCAGGTAAACAAAAATATATGACCACATTTTACCAAAAAGGAAATGTACACCAAAAATGATGTGAAAGATCATTAAAGAATTGTAAAGAAATAGACATCACAAATAGAGGGAATAAGGAAAAATAGGTGATTGCTAAGTGGTTGAGTGGATAGAGTAGTGGACCTAGAGTCAGGAAGACACAAATTCAAATCTGTTCTCACACAGGTATTAGCTGTGTGACTTTGAGTCAGTCAGTTAGTCTATTTTCCTCAGTTTCCTTAATTATAAAATGCAGAAAATAATAGCATCTTCCTCACAGAGTTGAAAACCAAAGGAGATAATATTTGAAAAGCACTTAACAAAGTGCCTGGCACATAAATGTTGTGGTTGTCATTTTTGTTGTCATCATCCTCATCTTCACCAATCAATGATGTTGATGATGATAACAGCAGAAAATACATATAAATTATTTTTCTTCATAATCTTATATAATTTATGCATTTAAAAACATTCTGAGAAAGGGTACAATGGATTAACTAAACTGTCAAAGATGTCCATCACACAGACACACACACACACAGACACAGACACACACACAAAATAAAAATTACCAACCTAAAAGAAGATCCTAGTACATTTGTTAGACCACCTATGGAACCATGAAAGGGCAATGACAAGAATTAAAGAGTATGAAAAGATATGGTAAGATGGTAGTCTTCACTGAAGGAGGTAGTACTTCCATCAATGTAATCACTGATACACACATGTATACATCATTAATATTAATAATTTTATGTAAATAAAATCAGATGACTTAACTGAATCAAGCCAGGTAAATTCCCAATAAATCAAGTAACTGGACTGAGTTTCCAAAAACATAGCTCACCAATGCCTCTTATGCATTGGAAGAAGCAAACAACAAATTCTCTCCCTGGTACATGGCATACTGCCCATAAAGTAGTCAGTATATACATAGGCAAGTACTTCTATAGTCACTTCAAAAGAGATAACTTTAATCTCATGGCTGCAAATTAGAATCATAAAGTATTTGACTATAAAATTTTATCATATTTTATTATTTTCCTAGTTGATCAGAATAGAATTAAAGTTATGTTTTCTATCATTTACTTCTGAAAGGCAGAACAATGCGCATCAAGGATTGTGTACTGTAATTGTTGCCTGATAGTATATACCCATGGAGAGATTCTAGGAGGGCAAATGTCTTTCTGGAAATTATGTCTTCAATTTGCAGTTTTAAACTTTGAGAACTAATTGTTTATTTTGTTGTTGTTTGTTGTTGTTATTATTGTTTTTAAGTATCTAGATGTAGAACACCATTAAGCATCTCTGATGCTCCATATGAAAATCTAGATATACACAAAGTACAAGATAGCTCTAAGGTCCCTTCTCACTCTATGATCGCTTAGTTCAGGCTTTCTAAATGAATTCACTTTAGAATTTTTTTCAATAGTGAATGCCTCTAGTTCATTTAAAATAGGCTTCAGTTTATAAAAATTGGAATCCCATATAACTTTTTGGTCATATATGTTTTGGGGAAAAAAACAACTTAACATGTTTCAGGTAGACTCCAGAAAGCCTGAATATTAATGCCTTTCCAAAGGTATTTCCATCTCTGGTTACGGAATAACTCCTCACCTATCACAATCACTTTTGGTGATTCTCAAGAACACTATTTTTTTCTATAGAGCTATGTAAACAGCCAAAGTAAGTGATGATCATGTTCTAAATTAATGATATTCTTCCATATTCCAACTGTACAATAGGAAAGCCTTCTGATTTTTTTCTTCAAGATCATTAATAGAAATATTTTAAAGGCAGTTCCTTAGCACTGAAAATATTAAGCTGTTATTATTGCAAATGAGCTTATTTGTACTTTCAAATGAAAATATAAATAAGTAATAAGTAAATATTAGCAGTTTGAGTTCCATAATGAATAAGTACAGAATTGGTTACTGAAGGAGTATATGCCTATTAGAGAGGCAGTGAAATTAACATTTGTTGACATTTTACTGCTTTTAGCTTTAATGTAAACTAGAAGCAATTAAGTTGTGTTCCACATATTTTCCTTATAAATATTTTTACTTTCCAGAAATAGTAAGCAAGATGTCTTACAGAAGCCCCCAAATTTGGAAGCGGAAGAAGAAAAGAAGAAGCTTTACCTATCTTTTTTCTATAAAACTTATAAGTTCAAATACATGACTCAGTTTCATCCTTCTCTTTCTTCTCCACCTCAGGATCATGTTATTCCTGACTTTTTTTCAATGTTGGGGACTCTAGGCAAATTTATAAATCCATGTTAGGTAGACCATGAATTATCAGTAGCTTCAATGAAATGAAGACAAAAAAGCTTGAATATTTAAACATGTAGCAACTTTCTCCTATGATAGATCATTTCAGACCCAAACTCATTTTTTTTCTTTGATATCTACTACTGCTATAAACTCCCAGTTTATCATATAACATTACAATTTATGGTATAACCAGCTTGTGTACTGACTATAAACTCTTTATCAATGCCACTGTAAAGATTTTATAGTCCATAAATAGAAGAGTAATCCTGTCTCTCCTCCTTGTTTTGACCAATACACATGATTCTGAACATGTCACTGCTGTTATTTGTTTTACATACAGAGTGAGTTATGTTAAAATAAGTAGATACATTGCTTTCCCTCTCCAAAATTCATAGACAATTCAGGGTCACATGTTTGATTAACAATCTGTAGCAGGTTTAAAAGAAGAAAAAGGATAGATCTGTCTTTATTATATCATTAATCTATAGATTAATGCAGGATGAGCAAAAAATCCAATCTCCAAACAAAAATAATTAGGACTCTCTCCACTTGATATAGCTCTCCCCTCACTAATCACAAATCTCAATTAATAGGTTCCAAAGTCACAGCAAGACTAACCTTTCCTTTCATTATTCTCCTTTCTTCCACATCATCTCACCCAATGCAACAAAACTAAATATACCAATGGATAAGTTACCAAATACATGTCATTTAACTGAAGGAACTAACTCTTGCTTGTCAATACAAGAAAAACAGTGCAAAGGAGTTTGGCCTGAAGTAATACTCTTCTAGTAGGTACTGCATTTTGTCAGTGGATAAATTCCAAATGCTTAGCAGAGACAAGGTGGGGGGAGAGTTGGGTGAGGAGAGAAAAGGACACATTCTCAATAATTGGTTGCCTTTGGCTTCTTGGGTGCCCAGGGAAGAGATTGGCCTATCTTTAATTATTGATACATTTGAATGTCTTCATTTAGAATAAGACACAAGAAGGCTCAGGTGAAGCTCTGGGGATTTCCAGCCAAAGGCTGGCTAATCTCCAGTTAAACAGGCCCATTATCTCCCTCACTCCCTGGGAGAAAGTCAAGCAGAACTGATTTGATTAAGAGCAGATTAACCTCTCCAACACAGCTACCCTGGGTTTAACACCTGTCACTTTAGTATGACAATTTATATTTATTCAAAAAGCCATGAGACAGTAAATTAAACATTGCCCTAATTAGAAAAATGTCATATGTTACAGTGGGGGAGCAACCTGATCTAATTTTCAAACAGGCCTTGTGCAAGGAACATGTCAGTTCGGCATTAGCTCGAGCCCAGTAAACATTCTTGCACACTTTGAAGGAATAGAATGGTCTATGGCTCCATAGACTCTGAAATGCATCTAATGTTAAATCTGGATAAAAGCCAACATTTTATTGCAAACCTGGATTTGTTTTATGTATAATTCTTGCTGCCCACTGATATCCTCTAGGCAATAACTTATCTTGGATTTAAACTGCATGAGTTTAGGAGATAGGCTTTGGGAGAGTAGAAAACAGGCTGGATTTTGAATTAAAAGAGTCAATCCCAGATCTGCTCTCTTGGCGACTTTGGGCAAATCATCTAACTTCTCTAGGACTCACTGTCCTCAACCATAAAATAAGAAGTTGGAGATGGACGATATGATATATAAAGTCCTTTCTAGCTCTAAATCTATGATACTATGATCCCATAAACAACAGACCATTTCTGCCCTTCTAGCTCTGTCTTCTAAAGAAAGAACTTGGAGTGAGAAAACTGGATGAAATTTATTCATTCAACAAATATTTATGGAGTAGCCTGTAGGCTAGGCTCTCCAGGAATAATATGAAGAATGTTCCTGACTGTGCCTAACGTGATCCATTCCCTACTTCACAAGTTATTTATCTAAATACACTTAAATACGCTCCTGCTTTCTAATTATGTTCTTTTCTTTAAAAATGAAACATACACTTTCAGGAGCCAAAATGGTATAAGTAGCGAATAGTCATAACTCTCCCATGTTCACCTTTGGGCTACCATAAAATAGTGCCCAAGACAGATCCTGGAGGGGCAGAACCATTGAGAAGACAAGGTGAAACGCTCTATTAGTCCAGGAAACTTCAATGATCTGCAGGATGGGTCCCTCTTGCTCAGGTAAAGTAAGGAGGGGAGGAAGGGATGCAGTCCAAAACAGTAAACTTCCCAGCAAGGCAGCAGCAAGCCCCACATTGGCAAATCAAAAGGAGATCTGGAGCTGTAGGGTAGTGGAGCAGGTGAATGCCACTACTATGTGTCTTGGCAAACCAGGGGAGCCTGTGAACACCAGATCCAGGGAATCACTATGTGCTTCAGTATAGCCTTGGGCAATAGATATCCTCCAGTAGCCAGACCTCCATATAACTTAGCACAGTCCTGGAAAAACACTGAAATAATCACCTGGTTTCAGCACACTCCAGAAATCAGCACTAGGACCTCAGCTCAGTATCAGGTAAGCTGCCAAACTTCTACAGCCTACAATAAAGCCAACCACCCCTCACACCACCCCTTTACCCAGCAGCAAATACTAGGGTCCCCTTCACCAGGTAAACATTCAGGGCCTGTAGTCACTGGCACAAAAGTTAATGTAATTCTCCTATTTGTAGAGAAAAAAATTTCTAAAAGGAAAAGGGACACAGAGAGAGACAGAGACAGAGAGACAGAGACAGAGACAGAGAGACAGAGAGAGACAGAAACAGAGACACAGAGACAAGAGACAGAGTCAGAGAGATAGAGAGAGAGAGAGAGAGAAGCAAAAAACAACAGCAAATAAAAATCTGATAACAGAAATCTCTTAATTTATTATGGTCACCTGGAGTGACAACAATGTCAATGTCAAATCACTTATGGGCAAAACCCCAAAGAAAAATGGAAAATGGTCTCAAGCCCAGAAATAACTCATTACTAGAAAGAAACAATTCAAATATTCAGGAGCTACAATCAGAATTACCAAGGATATGGCAGCAGCAGCACACAAAGACCATATGTTATGGAATGTGATATTCTGGAAGGTAAAGGAACTAGGACTACAACCAAGTATCAACTACCCAGAAAAAGTATGCATAATACTTCAAGAGGAGGAAATGGTCACTCAAAAAAATAGAAAGATTTCAAGCTTTCATAAGGAGAAGACCAAATCTAAATAAAAAAATTGACCTCCAATATCAAGACCCAAGAGAATCATAAACAGGAAAAAGAAAAGAAAACAATAAGAGATTCAATAGAGCTTCACTATTTATACCTTCAAATGGAAAAACATTTGTAATTTTTGATAATTATATCACTAATAGAATAGCTAGAAGGAATACACATAGAGGATATGAATATAGGGTGAATTTGAGGGAATGACATAAAATAAACTAAGGGATGAGAAAGAGGCATGCACTAGGTGCAGAAGGGAGAGAATGGGGTAAATTATTTCACATGAAGTTGTGCAAAAAAAACTATTACAGTAGAGGGGAGGAAGTAAAGGTGAGTAGTGAGCTCATCTGTTTTGGCTCAAAGAGACAATAATATACACAATCAGGTCAGTAGGAGGGGAGAAATTTAAGAAAAAGGGGGAGAAACTGACAGAAAGTAGGGCAGAAAAGGGGAGGTTATAGACAGAAGCAAAACACTGAGGAGGAGAGAAAGGCTGAAAGGAGAAAGAGGGCAAATAGGAGGAAGGGAAATATATCGATACTAATAATAACTGTGAATGTGAATGGGATGAACTCTTCCAAAAAAAGAATTACATAGCAATGTGCATCAAGAAACAGAATTCTACAATATACCATTTATAAGAAACTTCATTTATATGAAGTAGACACATATAGAGAGAGGTGGGGAGAGACAGAGACAGAGAGAAAAAGAGAGAGACACAGAGAGACAGAGACAGAGAGACAGAGAGAGAGAAGGAAAGAGGGAGGGAAAAGAAAGAAAGAAAGAAAGAAAGAAAGAAAGAAAGAAAGAAAGAAAGAAAGAAAGAAAGAAAGAAAGAAAGAAAGAAAGAAAGAAAGAAAGAAAGAAAGAAAGAAAGAAAAGAAAAAGTAAGGCTGGAACAGAATCTATTATGCTGAAAGAAAGAATAACAATTCTGATCTAAGACAAATCAAAAACAAAAATAGACCTAATTAAATGAGGTAAGGAAGTAAACAACACTTTGCTAAAAGATACCATAGAAAATGAAGCAATATCAATAGTAAACATATATTCAACAAGTGGTATAGCATCCAAATTCTTAAAAAAATTAAATGAATTATAGGACAAAATACCAAAGCTATAATAGGTGACCTCAACTGGCCTTTTCTAAACCAAATTAAACCAAACCAAAAATAAATAAGAAAGAAACTAAAGAGGTAAATAAAATATTAGAAAAGTTAGAAATCATAAACATTTGGAGAAAACTGAATGGGAACAGAAAGGAATAAATCTTTTTTCTCAACAGTATATAGCATCTACAAAAAATGGATCATATATTAGGGCAAAAAAAATCCTCAAAATCAAATGTAAAAAGACAGAAATATTGTATATATTCTTCTCTGGTCACAATGCAGTAAAATTACATTTAACTAAGGACAGTGAAAGAATAGAATGAAAATTAATTGGAAACAAAATATTTTTTTTCCTGAGGCAATTAGTGTTAAGTGACTTGCTCAGGGTCACATGGCTTGGAAGTGTTAAGTGTCTGAGGCCAGATTTGTTCTCCAGGCCTCATGACTTCAGGGCTAGTACTCTATCCACTATATCACCTAACTGCCCCAAACAAAATAATCTAATCCCCCCAAATAGATGGCCAAAGGACAAACTAAAGAACAAAGAATAATTTAATTAAAGAGAATGACAACAATGAGATAGCACATCAAAATTCATGCGATGCAGCCAAAGCCGTCTAGGGGAAAAATTAAATTCAATAAATTCTTGCATCATCAAAATGGAAAAAGAACAGATCAGGAATTAATTAGGCATTCAACTAAAAAAACTTGAAAACCAAAAAATATAAAATAAAATCCTCAATTGAACACCAGATTGGAAATACTGAAAATCAAAGGTGAGAATAATAAGACTGAAAGAAAAAAAAATACTGAGCTAATAAGTCTAGTAGCTAGTTTTAGGAAAAAAAAAATCAATAATACGTATAAGCTATGAATTAATTTGACTTCAAAAAAAGAAAAAAGAAAACAAAATATCCAGTATCAAAAATGAAAAGAGTGAGATCATCACCAATAAAGAAGAAATTAAAGCAATCATTAGGAAATATTTTGCTCAATTATATGCCAAGAAACCTGGAAGACTGAGTAAAATCAATGAATTTTATGAAAATATAAATTACCTAGAATAACAGATTAGGAAATAGAATACCTATAATCTTAATTCTAAAAAATTAAATTGAATAAGCCACTTACAAACTTCTTAGGAAAAAAAAAATCTCAGGCCAGATGAGTTCATGATCAAATTCTACCAATATTTAAAGAACAATTAATAATATTATATAAACCATTTAGAAAAAATGGGTGAAAAAGACATCCTACGAAATTCCTTTTATGATATGAATATGGTGCTTATAGCTAAGCCTGAAAGAGCTAAAACAAGAAAAGAAAATTATAGTTCAATTTGCCTAATGAATATTGATGCAAATAATTTTAACAAAATACTAACAAGTTGATTACTGCAATATATCACAAGTATTGTACACTATGACCAGTTGTGATTCTACAATACAGAAATATAATATCAGTTCAATATTAGGAAAACCATCAGCATAATTGACCATTCAATAAAAAAAAAAAAAATCATATGATTATCTCAATGGATGCTGAAAACACTTTTGACAAAATACAGCACCCATTCCATTTTTTTAGTGTTTTCATGTTCAATTTTATTTTTTAATAATAATAATATTTTATTTTTCAAAATACATGCAAAGCTAGTTTTTTAACATTAACCTTTACAAAACATTGTATTCCAAAATTTTCTCCCTCCCTCTATTGTAGACAGGAAGTAATCTAATGTAGCTTAAAACATGTGCGGTTCTTCTAAACATATTTCCATATTTATCATGCTACATAAGAAAAGTCAGATCAAAAAATAAAAAGAATGAGAAAGAAAAAAACAAGCAAACAAACAATAACAATAAAAAAGGTGAAAATACTGTGTGGTGATACACATTCAGTCCTCATAATTCTCCCTCTGGATGCAAATGATTCTCTCCACCACAAGTCTATTTGAATTTCCCTGAATCACTTCATTGTTGAAAAGAGCCAGATCCATCACAGCTGATCATCACATAATTTTGTTGTACATGATGTTCTCTTGGTTCTACTCATTTACTTAACATTGGTTCATATAAGTCTCTCCAGCCCTTTTGGAAATAAGCCTGCTGATTATTTTTTATAGAACATTAATATTCCATTACATTCATATAATATAACTTATCTAGCCATTCCCCATCTAATGGACATCTACTCATTTTCCAGTTTTTTGCCACTACAAAAAGGGCTGCTACAAACTTTTTTTTGCATATGTGGGTCCTTTGCCAATTTTTATGATTTCTTTGTGATACAGAGCCAGTAGAGATACTGCTAGATTAAAGGCATGCACAATTTGATAGCCCTTTGGGCATTTTTTCTAATTGCATGAGAAAATTTTAAAGAATTACAAGTATCTTCCTGCCATGTAGGAATGTAAACAGATAACATTATTAAGTCCATTATGATATCATTTTTCCTGATAACCTTATGCTTTTTCTGAGTTTTCTATTTGAAAATAAAATTTTCTACTCAGATCTAGTCTTTTCATCACAAATGCTTGAAAATCCTCTATTTAATTGAATATCCACATATTTCTCAGAAGGATTATACTCCTTGCTGAGTAAGTGATTCTTGGTTGTAATCCTAGCTTCGTTGAATTCTGGAATATTATATTCTATGTCCTTCATTCCTTTAATGAAGAAGCTGATAAAGTTTGTGTTATTCTTATTGTGGCTTCACTGTACTTGAATTGTTTCTTTTTGCAAGCATGCAATACTTTCTTCTTAACCTGGGAGTTACCGAATTTGGCTAGAATATTTCTGGGAGTTTTCATTTTAGGATATCTTTCAGAAGGTGATTGGCAGATTCAATTTATATTTAATTCTCTGGTTCTAGAATATAAGAACAGTTTTCCTTGATAATTTCTTTTTTCTGGTTATACATGTATATTAAATTTTTAAATGCACATTTATTTATGAATCATGTTAGAAGTTTCCATTCCTATTAAAAACACCACAAACAAAGGAATAATCAGATCATTCCTTAAAATAATAAACATTTTATTTAAAATTATTAGCAAGCATTATCTGTAACGAAGATAAGCTAAAAGCCTTCCCAGTAAGAACAGGGGTGAACCAAGGATGCCCATTATCACCACTATTTTCAATATAGTATTAAAAAATGTCAGCTTTAGCAATAAGAGAAGAAAAAGAAATTGAAGGAATTTGAATATACAATAAGGAAACAAAACTATCATTATTCTCAGATGATATGATGATGCATATTTAGAGAATTTAGAACATCACCTAAATTTTTCTTGAACTAGTTAATAACTTTGTTTAAAAAAGTTGCAGGAGCTAAGATGAACCCACATAAATCATCCACATTTCTTCATATGACCAAAAAAGATCAGCAGCAAGAGATTAAGAAATTCTATCTAAAATAACTGTAAACTATATAAAATATTTGGGACATTACTCACCAAGACCTAGAACCTATGAACTTAGAAACCATATGAACACAATTACAAAATATTCTTCACATAAATAAAGAGCTAAATAACTGGGAAAATAACAATTGCTCTTTGACAGACTGAGCCAATAAAATTAAAATGGCAATTCTGCCTATATTAATTTACCTATTCAGTGTCATAAAAATCAAACTATCAAAAATTATCTGATAGAATTAGAAAAAAACAATAAAATTCATCTGGAAGGATAAAAGGTCAAAAAATCAATGGAATTAATGAAAAAAATTACAAAGGAGGATAGCCTAGCAATACCAGATTTCTAACTATTTTATAAAAAAGTAATTACCAACACTATCTTGTACTGGCTAAGAAATAGAGTGCTAGGTCAGAGGAATAGACTTGGCAAACAAGACATATTAGTCCATGACAAAAATAACCTAGTGTCTGATAAACTCTATGACTCTAGCTTTTGGTATAAAAATTCACTATTTGGCAAAAAATGCTAGAAAAACTGGAAAACCATAACAGACCAACTAGGTTATAAATCAAAATTTCACACTTTATACCAAGATAAATTCAAAAGTATGCTTCATTTAAATATACAGGGTGACACCATAAGAAAATTAGAAGAGCAAGAAATAGTCTATCTGTCAGACCTTTGGGAAAGGAAAAGTTCATGATCAAACCAAACAGAGAGAGCATTACAAAATGCAAAATTGATAATTTCATTATATTTAAATTAAAAAGATTTTGTGCAAACAAAAACTAATGTCACCAAGATTAGAAAGAAAACAGAAAGCTGACTAATGGTCTTTATAGCAGGTATCTCTGAATATTTTTCAAATATGTGGAGAATGATTCAAATTTATGAGAATACAAGCCCCCCAGTTGATAATTGACCAAAAGATATGAACAGTTTTCATTTGAAGAAATCAAAGCTATCTTCAGGCACAGAAAGAAGTCCTCTAAATCATTTTTGATTGGAGAAAAGCAAATTGAAACAACTCTGAGATACCCCCTCAACACATACTAGATACACAATACGACAAAAAAGGAAAGTGATAAATGTTGAAGAAATTATGGGAAAACTGAGACACTAATGCACTCTTGGTGAAGTTATGAACTGATCCAACCATTTTGAAGTACAATTTAAAACTAGCCCAAAGGGCAAACAAACCGTACACATCCTTTGACCTAGCAAAATCTCTACTAGGTCTGCATCCCAAAGAGATTATTTAAAAAAGAAAAAATACCTACATGTGCAAAAAATGTTCATAGCAGTGCTTTCCATGGTGGCAAATTATTAGAAATTAAGAGGATGACTATCAGTTAGGGAATGGATGAACATGATGTGATGCATGAATGTAATATAATGCTATGGTTCATTAACAAATGATTAACAGGTGCATTTCAGAAAAACCTGGAAAGACATCCCAAACTAATGCAAAGTGGAATGAGCATAACCAGGAAAACACTGTATACATTATCAACAATATTGTGTGATTATCAACTATGAATGGCTCAGCTCTTCTCAGTAACACAATGATCTACATAAAGTTTTGACAAAGCTTGTGGAAGCCTGAATGTTGTTAATAGAGATTCTGTTAACCAGGAAAATTCAGTGAATTAGATTGAGCATCTGCCCTCCAAAGCAAAATATTACAATTTACTTAGGTTTTAACAAGACAAACTCTTTCTGGATATAATTCAGTTCATGTAGAAGCATTATGCTAATCACTGGGAATACAGAGAAAAACAAAAACTGTCCCTTCTCTCATGGAACTCATAATTTAATGGGGAAGAAAACATGAAAAAAATTAAAAACTATATATATATATATATATTTGTGTGTATGTATATGTATATATATACATATGCACATATAAACTATATATAAGTAAACTATACAAACGAACTATATTATATATATAATTATCAAATATTAACTATAACATATAGCATATAAAACTATATATATAGCTATATATCAATATATAAGTGCATATACATAAAATTACACATAAGTCTATAAATATACATATATATAATTATATAACTCGATGTATATGTGTGTATAGAGAGATAAGCAGGGAGAAAGATTGCATCTACTTTATTTCTTTAGTTATACGTTAATGCTATTAATATTATGATGTATATAGAATCTTTCATCTTTGGCCTTCTTAGTAGATATACCTAAATAATAATAATGGATATTTTAGTCACTTTTTAAAAAATGTAATTCAGATTTGTGTTATAGGATGATTGACCAATTCACAGCTTTAGTAGCAATGCATTAACATCTATCTTTCTACAACCCTCCATTTTACTAATGCCATTTGTCATCTTTTTCATTTTTCTTTTTTCTGAGAGACAAAATGACTTGCCCAGTGGCACAAAATTAATGTTAAATGTCTGAGGCCAAATTTGAACTCAGATCCTCTGGGCTCCAGGCAGTATTCTATCCACTATACCATCTAGCTGCTCCCATCTTTTTTCATTTTCCAAAGGATGAGGTAAGAGCTGAGACCAATTCTTAAAATATAATAATTCTGTCAGTATTATCAAGTAATTAGAAGGCAGTTGTGATAAGAATCTGGACTAATATATTATGATAGAATAAACCTCAAATGAGAACTCTTTGCTCAATGATAGTGGCAAAGGATGGCAATCAAGTTATATTATTGTAACATGCCCTAATAATTAGAAATGAGAGATATGAAAAACCAAGAGAAACATGGGAAGTCTTTTATGAAATGATACAGAATAAAGTAAGCAGAATCTGGAAAATAATATACATAGTAAATACAAGATTTGTAATGGAAAAGACAACAGTAAAAAGAAATTTGTCACTGCATAATGATAATTATAAAACTTGGACCTAAAAAAAGATGAGAAAATATACTTTTCTGCTTTCTTTGCTAAGGTGTGGAAGTATAGGTGTGGAACACTGTATATGCTGTTAGACTCAGTTGATATAGTATTTAGACTGCCTGAACTGCTTTTCCACCCTCTTTTTATGTTCTTTGTTACAAGAGATGATTCTTTGCTTAGGGAAAGAGAGGAATATATTTTGAAATGAGAACAATGTGAAAACAAAAGATAAGAAATCAATAAGCATTTTATTAGCTCTGCCCAGTCTCTTTAGCCAATCCTCACATGGTGGGGACACAAGTCCCTTCATCATACTAGTGGCCTTCATTTGGATACTTTCCAGCTTATCAATATTCTTCTAAAATGTTGTTGCACAGAACTGAATGCAGTCTACAGATGAGGTCTCACAAGGGCAAAATATAGTGAAAATATCAGCTCTTTATTCCTGGAAACTATGTGTTGGTTAATGTAGCCCAAGAACCCATTAGCTTTTTTGAATGTCACATCATCTTGCTGTTTCATATTCAGCTTTCAGTTCTATAAAAATCCAATCCCCCCCACAAACCGCACCCTAACAATGTATCCCCAATGATGTTGTTTTTCAGAAGTTCTTTGCAAAACCTTACATTTATTCCTATTGGTTTTCACCATATTAGATTTAACCCAATGCCCAATTGGTCAAGATGTTGTTGAATGTTGACTACCTAATTCAGTGTTAGAGATTCCTAATGACTTTGTGTCATTGGTAAATCTCCTAAGAATGCCATCTTTATCTTTATCCAAAACACTTTTAAAAATGTTAAAGAGCAGAGGACTTAGCTCAGTTCCTTGAGGCATTCCACCAGAGACCTTCTGTCAGATTAAAATTGAACCATTACCAGCTAGTCTTCCAGTCAAATCAGTCAAAACAGCTTCAAATCAACATAATTATACTACCACATGAAATATTTGAGAGTCCATCTACCAAGACTCACAGAACTGATGCAACTACTGAGTACTCTACAGAAATCAAGACAGAACTAAATAATAGAAAAGATATTATTTGCTTATAGTTAATCCATTCCAACATAGTAAAAATGGCAATATTAGCCAAATTAGTCTATTTATTCAGTATTATAGCAATCAAACCATGAAAAGGTCATCTTAGAAAGCTAGAAAATATAATACATTTTATCTATAGGAACATAAAGTTAAGACTCCAAGGGAGATAATGAAAACAAGTGGGAAGATAAAGTACCGAGCAGTACTAGATCTTAAACTATATTATAAAGTTAACAATTGCCAAAACTGGTTGTTAGTCATTTGAAGAAATAGAAAAAAATGGATTATTGAAACATAATAGCTATACAACATAAATTAGCATAGTAACAGAATATTTACTAACATAATGATGACAATTATGAAATAAGGATTTACTATTATTTGACAAAAACTGCTGAGAAAGTGAAAACATAATCTAGCAGAAATTAGGATTAAGCTATATAAAACCATAAATTCTAAATAGATAGATGAGTTAAACATTAAAAAAATCACATCATAAATTAAATAAAGGAGCAGGGACAAAAATAATCTTTATAACTTTTAGTGTAAGAAGAACTCTCAATGAATCAATAAAGAGAACAGTAACCATAGTAAATAAAATTGTCTATTTGTTTTACACAAAATTGAAGAAATTCTGCATAAAAACTGCATATAAAATTAGAGGGAAAATAATTAAATAGGTGAAAAATCTTTTAGCAAGTTTACCTACTAAAAGCTTTATAGCTAAGAAATATATGGAATTGATTCAAATACATAGGAATAAGTGCCATTTTCCAATAAATAAGTAGTCAAAAGATATAAATTAGCAGGAAATAGGGGGAAATGGACAAAATTCATACTAGTATCAACATTCATGTGAAAAAAGTGCCAAATCTCTAAAACATAAGAAAAAATACAAAGTAGCCTAATTCTGAGTTTTCACCTTATATCCAGCAGATTATAAAAAAAAAGGAAGGAAGGAAGAAAAAATAAGGAAAATAAAGAACAGTTAAGATTAAAAATAAATAAAAGAAAATTATAGTTATTTGAACGGATGGGAGAGAAGCAGCATTCTAAGGCTATTGGGAGAGATATAGATTGGTTCCATCTCTTTGGTAAAGATTGGAACTATAGTTTAAGAAGTCACTAAATTGTGCATATGCTTTAATCTAGAATTATTTTTTCTACTTAGTAGTATTTAATTTTTCCCAATTATATATAAATATATTTTCAACATTTACTTTTATAAGATTTTGATTTCCATTTAATCTCCCTCTCTCCTTTCCCTCCCCCATCCACAAGACAGCAAGCAATCTGATACAGGTTATACATGTACAATCATATTAAATATATTTCCACATTAGTCATGTTGTGAAAGAAGAATCAGAACAAAAAGGGAAAACCAGGAAAAACAAAAAAAATGAAAATCATATATTTTGATCTTCATTCAGCTTCCATAGTTCTTTTTATGGAGGTAAATAGTATTTTCCATCATGAGTCTTTTGAAATTTTGACTCAGAAATATTATTCTAAGGCTCATTCCCTTAAGAGAGCATAGAAAGAGGAAAAAAAAAAGATGAGTGAAAAAATATATCAACATTTTTTGATCTAGCAAAGAAGTAGAAATTAAGCAGGTGCTTATCATTTGGTGATATTCATATTCTTATGGTGAATGGTTGAACAATATGTAGTTAATAGGAGAAATTATTACACTCTAAGATAAACAATGAGTGAAGAATTGTCAGAAATACCTGGGAAGATATGCGAAGTATCAGTGAAATGAGCAGAAGTGGGGGGGGAAAGTATATTGTAATAACAGAATTGTATAGGAAGAAAAAAAACTTTGAAGGACTTAAAATCAATTCAGTGATTGAGTATAATATAGCAAGACCATGGAAAAAGCATGTTACCCACCTCAAGGCATAATATATTTTTCAGGTATAACAATATATGGGTTTGTTTTAGTTTTTGATTTTTAACTCTACTTGTTGGTGACTAGATTTTTTTTCCCCTCAAACTGAGTGTCAAGCTTGGAGTATACAGCTACTCAGTTTTCCCCCCTTAAAGTTCATCTTTCATAATCTTTTGATCATCATCTTCTTTCACATCTGACTGTTTAGCTTATTCTAAGTCTTCTGCGTCATCATCATTCTTTGTCCCATTTAGTCTGTTCTTCAGGAACTTTTTGAAACTCTGGTGTTGCAGTGAATAGAGCATGGGGCCTGAATCAGGAAAATCTGAATTTAAATCCAATCTCAAATACTTACTAGCTGTATGTTCCTAGGAAAATCAATTAACCTCTGCCTCTGTTTTCTCAGTTCTAAATGATGATAATAATAGCATCTACCTTACCTTATCTTATAAGAATCAAATGAAATTATATTTGTCCTGGCAGAGTAGCAACTATTTAATGTTTATGTCTCTTCCTTTTCTCCTTCTCTCTCCATTGTAATCAATTACCGTTCAGTCTCTCAGTACTTGATGACAGTTGAGGAACTAACAATGGTAAAACCCCTAAAAAGAAAAGAAAACTCCTAAAAAGAAACTAATGAATAGTTGAGAATTAAAAGAAGTTTGGAAGGAAACATAAGCAAGCAAGACAGCTTTGAAAATAATTGGATTCAATTTGTTATGTACTTTTTTAATGTGATATATAACAGGAATTTGTGGCTTTTACTATGTGCATAAAATGCTTAAAAGTTTTGGTGTCAGAATAAATAAAATTCATAAAGAAATAAATAAAAATTATATAATTTAGCCTGCACATCTCCAACTTTTCTATAAGGATAGCATGTGATTTTCTTTAATCAAATGCTTTGACAAAAATCCATCCATTTTTGCTTGCAAAAATCCATCAAACACTTTATTAAGATTTAAGTAAAATATCTTTAGCTTTTCCTCAATATACCAGTTTAAGAAGTTTGACAAGAAGAATCAAGTAATATTGGTCATCACTGATTTCTTTAAAAGAGTTCATTGATCATATTTCTTTTTAATGGTTCATTCTAAAAATTGTCTCTGGAATCTAACTCTTTGATCCATTGTTTGTAGACCCTATTTTAAAAAGATATTTGACCTTTCTGTTCCTGTGATATTCCTCTCCACTGTGATTTTTCAACTATCATTGACAATGATAATTCAGATTTAAAGCTGCAGTTTATGAGTGGATGCCCATCAGCTGAGGAATAGCTAAATAAGTTGTGATATATAAATGTTATGGAATATTATTGTCCTATAAGAAATGATCAGCAGGCTGATTTCAGGGAGAGATTTACATGAACTGATGCTGAGTGAAGTGAGCAGAACCAAGAGAACATTGTACACAGCAACAACAAGATTATGTGATGATCAACTGTGAGGGACTTGGTTCTTTTCAACAATGAGGTGATTCAGGCTAGTTGCAATGGTCTTGTAATGGATAGAGCCATCTACATCCAGAGAGAGGGCTGTGGGAACTGAGTGTGGATCATAACATGTATTTTAACTCTTTGTTGTTGTTTGCTTGGTTTTTGTTTTCTTTCTCGTTTTCCTTTTTGATCTGATTTTTCTTGTGCAGCATGATGGATGTGTGTGTGTGTGTGTGTGTGTGTGTGTGTAAGAACTGCACATATTTAACATATATTGGATTGCTTGCTGTCTAGGGAAGGAGGTGGAGGGGAGGGAGGGAGCAGAATTTGTAGCACAGGGTTTTGCAGGGGTGAATGTTGAAAGCTATCTTCACATGTATTTTAAAAATAAAAAAGCTATTAAAAAAAGATAGTTTATCTGGGACTGGTGACTTGAATTTATCAAAAATAAACAACTCCCTGTTAACCACTTTAATCCTGTTGTCTCGAATTCAAAGATCACTCTTCTTAAATAGAAAGAAAATAAGAATTAATTAGGTCTATCTTCTTTCTGTGGCAGTTACCATTCCATCCATCCACAGTGCAATAGAAAATATATTTCTTCCCTTTTTTGAGAAATTCAGTATCTTTCACAGCATTCATTTCTATCAATACCTTATCTCATACTTGAAGCCTTCAAGATGCACCTTAATATCCCCTTGAACATTACCACTTCATCACCTTCTATGTTCCTGTAATCTACATGTTCACACCAATATAGTCACCCACTTCTATTATATGCATAAAATGCTTAAAAGTTTTGGTGTCAGAATGTTTTGCCTTTTTATTCATGTACTATAAGATTTCTTTCTTCAATCATAACATCTATCCTACTTAACCTCCCTCTGACTATATCCACTTAATCACATTCTTCATCCTTGTTCCCACCTCTAAGCCTTCCATTTCTCCTTGTTCTCCAAATTACCCATGTTCTGACTTCAACTTCTTCTTTTAACTGCTTTTTCTTAATTGATCATTTTAACTGTGTTCTATCCTCTATCTCTGAATTCCTTGCCTTTTATCTTTTCATTCATGCATTGCCAAACTGGCTACCCACATGTAACATCTTGATCCTTACTTGAAGGTCACTAAGAATTAGAAATAGTCATTCATGTACACCACTACAAATTAATATCATCTCATCTCTACTAGGCCTTTATACTATTTCTTTTTTTCTTTGTATATAGAAGTATTTATTTTAGTTGGTGATTGTTAAGTTGACAATTTAATTTTTTTATTATTTTTTTTTATTTTCAAAACATATTCATAGATAATTTTCATCATTCGCCTTGCAAAGCCTTGTGTTCCAAATTCTTTCCCTCCATTCCTCCCATCCCCTCCTCTAGACAGCAAGAAATCCAATATATGTTAACGTGCTATTCTTCTACACATACTTCCACAATTATCATACTACAGACCAAAAAGGGGGGAAAAATGAGAAAGAAAACAAAAAGTAAGAAAACAAAGACAAAAAGAGTGAAATATTATGCTGTGATTCACATTCAGTCCCCATAGTCCTCTCTCTGGAGGCAAATGGCTTTGTCCATCACAAATCTATTGAAATTGGCCTGAATCACCCCATTCTTGAAAAGAGCCATGACCATCAGAGTTGATCATTGCACAATCTTGTTATTGCTCTGTACAATGATCTTCTGGCTCTATTCACTTCACTTAGCATCAGTTCATGTAAGCCTCTCCAGTGGACCTTTATACTATTTCATGGCCATTTCCCCCTTCCCTTATTGTCTCTCTCTCACATTCCCTTCAGCAACTGTTCCAAACTTTCTATTTTTCCTCAAACTCCCAACATCATTTTCTCTCTTTTCTCCCTAATCAGGTTTATGACTTTGCACAGCTCTGCCTCACTTAAACCCATTCAGGTGCAAGTCAAGACAACACCCTCAGGTTGTCATAGGTCCTCCCTGTTTCTCTAGTCACTAAAGGCTAAGCAACTATCATTGCTAAGGCTAGCCCCTCCTCTTGTCCTCTTAACACTATTCCTTATCTCCTCTTGGGAAATAAGATTCTATCTCAAATCCATCATTCCCTTTCTCTTACTTTCAAATTCTCCCTATCTAATGGCTTCTTACCTATTACCCACAGAAATAATCAGGAAATATGCTAATCTATTTTAAAAACCAGAAAAGTAAATAACAACAAAACCTTTCCCCTATACTCTTCCTAAGCTGAAGTACAATAACTCTTCCCTTTCCTTTATACTTGTTATCCCTATTTTCCTATCTTCAATGAGTTTCCCAACCCATTGTAATCTTGGTTTCCTACCTCATTAATTGGGCCTGAGTTCCAATTCAGCCTCAGATACTTGCTGACTGTATGATCCTGAAAAAGTCACTTTGCTCTGTTTACCTCACTTACTTAACTGTAAAATGATCTGGAGAAGGAAATAGCAAACCACTTCAGTATCTTTGCCAAGAAAATCTCAAATGGGGTCACAAAGAGTTAATCACACTTGAAACAACTGAACAATAACCTCACTAACTGACCAAAACTTCCCATTCCAAAGATATCAATAACATCATAACTTCTAAATCTGATGGTGTTTTTTTCAATCATTCTACTTGTCCCATCTGGAGCCTTTGACACAGTTAATCATATCTCTTCACTGAAACGCTCTCTTTGGGGTTTTGTGACATTGCTTTTCTTAGATCTCTTCCTGCAAGTCTGAATGGTCCTTTTCAATCCCCTTTGTTGGATTTCCATCAATCTTCCACTCACTAAGTCTAACTGTCACCAAAAGCTCTCCTGAGCCCTCCTCTCCTTTCTCCAAACACTCTCTCAGTGAGTTTATCAGTTCCCCCTGGGTTCAATTATTATCTCTATGCAGATGCTCCCAAATCTATATATTCAGCCTTAATCTGTCTCTTGTTCTTCAGTCCCACATCACCAATTGCTTCTGTATAGCTCCATCTGGATGTCCCATCAACATCTTGAGCTCAACATGTTCAAGTGAAAAATACATTATCTTTCCATCTAAACATTTCTTCCTTGTAACTTCTCTATTTCTGTTGAGATTACAACCAGCTTTTCAGTCACTCAGATTCACAACATTGCAATTACCCTTGGGTCTTCTCTCTGTCATCTCCCAGATGCAGTGATTGGTCAAGTTTTGTTAAAACTCAAAACTTACCTTTCTATTTAACTCTTTCTTTTACATTACAACTACCTCCCCTCACTTCATCTCTATTACCTGAAACAATGTGACCACCTTCATTTTTGCCTTCATTGCCTCCCACCAAGACTCTTTCACACCCTCTTACTAGTCTCCTTGCTTCCTGCCTTTCCTCTCTTAATTATCTTTCACCCAGTTGCTTAATAAATATTCCTGAAATATAGTTCTGACCATGTTCAAAATCTTTAGTAGGATTTTTGCCTCTGGAATAAAAGACAAACCCCTGAGCCAGAAAATAAAATCTTCCACAACCTATGAGGTAGTGGAATGGGCACAGTGCCTAGAGTTAGGAGATCTGGGTCCAAATACTCTGCTCTGGTAATTTCTGTGATTTTGGAGACATTATTTATCCTGGGCCTGTTTCCTCATCTGTTAAGTGAGATGCTTGGACAAGATGACCTCTGATTGTCCTTCCAAATTTAAATCTATGAGCTGGCTTCCATCTGCCTCTCCAAATTTATTTCATGACCTACTCTATATTACAGTCATACTGACTTACCAACTTTTTCTCAAATTTTATATTCGATTACTTTTCTCTCTATTATCAACAAACTATCCTTAATGCCTGGGATATAATCCTTCATGTTTGAGCCTTAAACTCTATAGTTTCCTTCAGTCCTCAACTAAAGGGACCCCCCTTACATGAAATCTTCCTAATCCATCTCACTTATGACTTTCTTTGACCTAAAATTATCTTAGATTCATTTATCTGTTTTGTATATTGGGTGGTTAAGTATCTTGAGGACAAATAATATTTCTATATTCATCACTGAATTGAATTGGAGAGTGGAAGTTCAAGTACCACTCCAACTTCAGAAGAAAAGCTTTAGACCCTTAACCTTGTGCCAGGGTTGGGGGAGCTGTAGGGCTGTCCTCTCCTGTTAACCTTCTCTGGAGAGTCAACAGCAAAAATCTTACTTCAATCAACTCCCAAAGCAGATCAGTGACAGCAGTTTGCCTACATTTCTGAAACTCAGAAACAGCTCTGCCCTGAAGATGCATTCAGAACTGAACTGGCTCCAATAAGGATAAAGTCACCTCTTATCCACTGAAAAGGTAAAGAGCCTAGAGCCGCATCAAGCTGTCATTTTTTCCCACAGAGAGCATTTGTCATGGGCAAGCCAACAGCTGATGTCCAAGGCAACTTGAACCAAAGGTGACAACTCCATTTAATATACCTCCAGGATCTGGAATGGTGGGCAAAGGCTCCCAGACCTTTCTTATTCTCTGAGCCCTAGGGACAATTCAGAGACCTTTTGTTCTAAGAAACTGTTATCTGTATAAAGAAAGTAATTTTTTTCCCCTTTTGTCTTCTATTCAATCAAATCTGGTCTGCCTTTCTGGGAATGATAATCAGAGAGAAGCCATAGATATTATCTAACCAAATTCCCTCATTTTATGGTTTTAGGAAACAGACACCCAAGAAATATGGAATGACTTTTCCCCACTGATTCTTTTCAGCAGTTAAGCACAAATTTGAACCCCAGTTTTCTAACTCTAAGTGCACCATTCTTTCCACTTTACCACACTGCTACCTAATGATCTGAGGTCCTGTTTGAGTCCCAAAAGTACTATGGCATACTCAAAGGGTATGCAGAAAAATGGCATCTAGGTCTATATGATAGACTTGCACTTGTTCTCTCAATCCTTTGTTTTATTTTCTATAAAGTAATAGAAATAAAATCAGAAAATGTTGAAGTTAAAAAAGATTTTAGTAATCTTATTCTAGCCCCTTATTTCTAGACGAGAAAATTAAAACTTAGAGAAGTGAGTGCCAAAGCTGAGGCCAAAGAATTCAGAGCCCAAGATTTTAGCCCCTCTTTTTCTATTTCTTTTCAACATGCCTTTCCTAGAGACAAGACATATGTCCTTAGTCATATATTCTGTGAAGATTTATATAATACACTTATTGCCAATTGAATAAAATGCTCCTAATTTGGGAATGAGAAGGAGATAGCAGAAACATTTACTTAAAGTTTTCTTTTGCTCAGGGTGCTGGTGATTTATCCAAGGTCTCCCCACTTCATCTGGGGCCATCACTGGTCTTCCCGATATATTTCTTGCCACTGGACTCAGATGACCCTGGAAGAGAGAGTGAGGTTGATGACTTTGCACAGCTCTGCTTCAGTTAAATCCAATTTACTTGCAAGTCAAGACATCATCCTCCTGATGTTATTAGTTCTCTTCAAAAATAAGGACAAACAACAAATAATTCAAGGATTAAAGGTGTCTACATTCTAATAAAATTGAATGAATGTGGGGAAAAAACACTAAATTGAGAGAAGGAAGGCAAAAAGGAAAGTAGGCAGGAAGAAAAGAAAGAAGAAAGGAAGAAGGGAAAGAAGGAAGGAAGGGAGGGAGGGAAAAGGGAAGGAGAGAGTAAGGAAGGCAGGGAGGGAGGAAAGGGAGAGATGGAGGAAGGAAGGGAAGAGGGAGAAAAGAAAGGAGGAAGGAAAAAGTAGGGGAAGGAGGGAGGGAGAGAAGAAGTTTGGGAAGAAGAATATATTCTCTTCTCTATAGCTCTGTTGAGACAATTAGAAGAAAAATGGTCCAATTTCAGTAGAAGGGCAAAGGAAGGGCCCACAGGTAAGTCCTTCTTAACTTCCTTGCTAGACAACTGGGGCTATCAACCTCCAACATCTCTTCATCTTTAAACAACCTTTGAGATATTGATTAGTATATCTTTAGACAGGTCTAGAACCTAGTTTACCAGGTACATTCCATCTAACTCCTTGATCCTTCCCTCCGAGTTCCCACCTTTACTTCCCTGGTTTCCCTGAGAAATCCCTGAAGCTATACTTCCTCTATAAAAGATCTGCTCATGATCAAGATCTTTGCTAAGTCCTTTTCTGAGCTAAGCCCACTGTGAGGTCACTTTCTCCCTCCTCACAATGCCTTCCTAAATAATGGCATTTTTCTCCTTATATAGCTAAATCTGGTTAGTCTACTAAACTCTATGTATCTAACCTGTCAATCATTGACAATCACAGACCTCATGATATATTCCTTTAATGGATTCTTCCAAATTCCTTTCCTTGGTAACCCTATTGTTCTTCCAACTCCATTTCATGTTTGCCATTCCTGCTGCCTGTTTTATCTCTTCATTTTGTCTGTAATTTTTTCTACAGAAACCTACCTTTTGTCAAAGAGAATGACGATTGTGACTTTGTCATATGTTTATTTCGAACTAGGAATTGCTACCCTAACCTCATCACTTCATAACCTGTCCCTGCACTTGCCTTTCCTACAACTTATATCTATACCCTCCTCTCCTGTTCTCATACTCTGTAATTCAATGACACTAGCCATCTTTTTAGTTTTTAAATAAGACATATCATCTCCCGAATCTAGGTTCTCAGGCTCTACCCCATGCCAGGAATCCTCTCTCTTCTCATTACTGACTCTCATCATCTTCTCATTCCAACCTTTCCTTATTTCAAGTCTCAGCTAAAAAAAATCCGGCCTTCTATAGGTAAGCCTTTTCTGATCCTTCTTAATTCTAGTATCTTCTCTCTAGTGATTATTTCCAATTTATCCTACATAGAGCGTTTTTGTATGTAGTTGTTTATACGCTGTCTCTCCCAAGAGACTGAGCTCCTTGAAAAAGAAACAGTCTTTTACCTTTCTTTGTGAACCTTTAATACATGTTTATTGACTGATTGAGCTGGGGCTTGAATCTAGTCTCTTTCCACTGTACTCTCTCAGGGCCTGGCTTTTTATTATCTCAGAACATCTCCCTATTCTGCCTAGTGGTGGGTGAACTTCCAAAGTTCTTCATAAAAATGATTATAGATGGAGAAAGTCATTGCCATTTTAGAAAGTTAAGAGTAAGCTTCTAATGGGAACTAATCTAAAGTAATTTTCAATGACTTTATTCAAAATATGAGATGCATACAAATGTAAGATTTGGTCATCATAAGATTATGAAATAAAAGACAAGCTACAACCTAGAACAAAATTTCTATTTTCAATCATAGTTTTGTATTATTCAATCACTAGAGAACAAATATAATATAGACAAACTGTCTAAAAGATCTGATTTGCTATAGGAAATTCCTTAGAGCAAAGACACTCCCTAATCCCTGACACTAATTTTTAATTAACTCTTGAAAGACTAGAAGCTTCCAACTTTCGTTACTGAGCAATTTCTATTAAGTGGAGTCTGTGAGTTCATTAAAAAATACACAAACACATATGTATATGTTGGCAATCATTTTTAGTACAATTGGTTATTTTTTATCTTGTGCCTGATTTCAGCAATTTAAAATATTGTCGTAAAATTGCTATACTTTCTTTTCCAGATAACTGAAAGGGTCCATATTAAAAAAAATAAAAAAACTCTAGGTTAGAAATGAACTGTTTCAGTAGTCTGGATATAATAACATTAACAACAACAACAATAATGTTAATAATAATAAATGTTTATATAATATTTACTATATGGCAGGTATTGTACTATTTGTTTTACAATTATTATTTCATTTGGGCACCATGACAACTTTGGAATGCAGGTGCTATTATTATCCCAATTTTACAGATGTAGAAAGTGAGAAAAACAGAGGTTAAATAGCTGGAAAGAATCTGAGGTCACATTTGAACTAAGGTCTTCCTTGTTCCATGAGGCAGCTCAGTGACTCAGTGAATAAATCTGGTCTCAGAAATTTGTTATGTAACTGTGGGCAAATCATTTAACCTTTGTTTACCTTAACCCACTGGGGAGGAAAATAGCAAACTGTTTCAGTATTTTTGTCAAGAAAACCCCATGGCCATTATCATCTATTGTCCATGATGTCACAAAGAGTCAGACATAACTGAACAACAATTACAGCTTCCTTACTTCAATCCCAATCTTTCCACTGTGTCAACTAAATGCCTCAACTTGGACAAGAGACTTGTCTTCTTGGGTCCATTTCCTCAAGTCTATTATTTCCAGAATGCTTTGCTCTCACATCTGGAAAATATCTGGGCATCCTATAAAGTAAAAGCCCCCAATGTCCCAGCCTAGACCAGGAAAAGGAGTAATCACCCTCTTTGCTCCTATCAAATTCATCTCCTTTCCCTCTCACCATTCCATTAACCTCTCCTCATTTGATGTTTTCTCTAACAAGATTTGTGTTGTAATCTACCATACTCTATGACATTCTTCCTCCATTCTCAAATTTCATAGTCTTTCTTTGTGCTGTTAACTGAGTAATAATTGGCCTTCCAATTATAAAATATTTGTTCCCAGGACCACTATTTTTCCTCCTTTTAATCATTTTATCAATTTAATAATTATCAATTATCAATTAACAATTATCAATTTATCAATTTAATCAATTATTAGCAGACTAACTCACAATACCATGAAATCTTAGAATCTTAAAGAAATCCCAAGTCATCTGCTCTAAACTCCCATTATCTGAAGTATGAATCACTTCTACTAAGTGATCAACCAGCTTCTATTATAAAGAACTCACTATGTTATGAACAAAGAAAGATGTCCATTTTCAAATTATCTAGTTGTTAGAAAGGTTTTCCTTTTACTGAACTGAGATTTCTGAACACTCAATATAACTTTTGCCTTGCTGGGTTCTGCTTCTGCCCTGGAGAATCACACAAAGTTTGTCTAATCCTTTTTTTTCAAATTACCAAAGATACCTCCTTTTATATATTTGAAACAATTTTTTTTCATATTCCAACTCCACCCCAAAAAGTCTTCTCTTTTCACAGCCTCTTATCTATTGCAGCCCTATTTCCAAAAGCACTAAAAAAGTATAATAGACATGGAATCTCAGATACTGTTTTTGAAGAGTCCTCTGACATTTTCAGCATTTCTCTACCTTTGCCTGAAGGAGAAAGCAAAACCCAAGATTCTTTTTGGGAGGAAATTGTTAAAGTCCTGACATAATACATTTGGTGTCCCTTTCCTAATAAATAGTTTGAAATATAGCAAAGAAGATGAGATAGTTGCTTCAAGCCAGAATAGATAGCAGGAAATATAGAGTGGGCAGGCTCATTTCTATGTATGGCTTGAGGAATCAAGAGTATTCCTGTTGAGCAGTAGTTGTGAGGAAATTGCCAAAAGGTGTTAATTTTCTGAGTTTCAGTGATAGGGACTTGTAGTACCCCCATGGCTCACACAAATATCCACAAAGATATTTTGCTTTTCTTCATCTTAGGTGGGCTCCCCTTGCTACTGGCTCAGCAGGACAGGTTATATGCAAAATACCAACAGAATAAAGTTCCCATAGAAAAGTACAGAGAAAACAAACAAATAAATAAAAAAACCCAATCTGTCCTCTCTGATTACTCACTACAACTGGTAAGGTTAATAGCCATATGCCCTCTTATTGTAGTTCTCAGATTATTTTGTGCTGTTGAACTTGAATTTCATCACATTTTGGCTACTTATTTCTTAAACACTTAACACACTGTTTGCTCCTTACCATCAGTCAAACTCTTTGAGGCCAGGGATGGTGTTCCTTTGGACATGGGATCCAGGTCCAATAATTAGCATGTCTTAGTGAAAAGAGCAATGGATTACAAATCCCTACTAAGTTGGTTTCCACTACTAGTTCCATGTTGGATAAGTCAGTGACATAACAGAGAGAGTAGTAGATTTGGAGTTTAATTTTGGTTCAATCTTAACTTTATATGGCTTTGAGCAAGACACTCTGGGATTCAATTTATGCCTTAGTAAAAGAATAGAATTGGTCTAGTAATCTCTTTTCAAATTATCTATGATCCTATGAGTCTAAGGAAAGTCCTTAAAACAAAAGCTATATATTTTTATCCTCAAAAAACAACCACCACCACCCAATTCATTATAAGTAAAGAAAGGATACAGAAAACATGCAGAGACTGGACAGATTTCTAAAATACCAGATAGGTGTGATGACCGCACTAACACCCAGGATACCTCAGAATCAGCCGGAGTCAGGATAAGCAAAAGTCCTTAGTCTTTTTTCTTGGTCTTTAGGGGTAGAAGTGAAGGGGATGGAAGAGAATTTCCACAACCACCTTCTTCCTCATCCACCACAAAAAGTGACTCTGGTTAGTCTTCCTCCACCTCCTAGTCCCTCCTACAATTCTCTATATACACCAATCATTGAGCCAGCACAGTTTAGTGGGAAGGACCTTTTTCAAAGCATATGCCCATAGAGTATTGTCCAATCAGTCATTAGCCCTAAGTGCTTGAACTGACCTCAGTGCAGTGACTCAAGAGTTTCAGCCCTCTACAGATAGGAAACCATTTGAAAACCCAGCTGGAGGAAACACATATTTTCATTAATCTTAGATACAGAATTGTCTTTTTCAGTGGACGTTATAAGATCAACATTTCAGTTTTTTATGGAATGGATCTGGAGCTGTATGATCCCAACCTGGAATTAGCTATAATCCCCAGCAAGCAAAATTCATTCACAGAGCATGGTTGTACATTAAAAGAATAAGTCATCATGACCTACTTGTAATATGTTATGACCTGGCTGGGGGTTGCCCTTCTCCTTGGCAGGTTCCCCTAGTATCTATTTTCTTGCTTTGTTCTAAGCTAGAAAACCCTAGAATGAGGTACTTTTCTTGCATCAGTCAAGTCCCTTCTTGCCCTCAGTCCCACTCCTGCCAAGAGAGAACCTGACTGGAAAAGAATGTTACCAGTGCCCACTTCCCAGTCCCACCACTCCCCAATTATAGAAAAATTGGGTCAGCCCTGCTCTGGTTTTGATCACCAGCAACATTCACACTATGACTGGTTTCTCTTAATTAGTTCAGCAATTCTGCCGACTGCTCTTAAAAAGGTAACTGTCTGTATCCATCCTGTGTGGGCCTGTGGGGAGCAGTTTCACACCTGGTGGTCTTGCAGACTGGACAATTTTAAAGTAGAGGGCTTTATGCTTAGTCTAGAGGAATTGTCTGAAACATACAGCTGACAGCCAAAACAAATGACTGAGCTGTTTAAACAATGAGTCTGTGCATTCTTGCTTTGTCTTTTAGCAGGATTCATAAAAGACATTCTCCTGCTATCCTGATATTCACAGGACTAGACAAAAGGGAATAGCACAGACACCAAAATATGAATAAACACCAGTTTTGATTATAGAAAGAGTGGAAAGACTATTGGGCTTTCAAATAAGAGGATTTGGCTTCTTATCCCACCTCTGCTATTAAAAACAAAACCAAAACCAAAAAATAACATTTACCTGTATGACTTTGGGCAATTCACTTAACCAATCTGGATGAGATTTAGTTTCCTCATCTGCAATATGAAGAAATTCACTAGATTGTCTCCAAATAAACCCTTTTTAAAATTCAAAGATCGTTTAATCCTATGTTTCTCACCTTTGTTTCTTAGAATTCATTATTTCCTTCAAGGCTCAGCTCATGGGAGGATTCTGGTGAGATGGTAGAGTAGTTCAGAAAATTCCAAGCTCTCCAGATTTCCTCCACAAACAAAACAAAATTGCTCCTCAGCAATAACACAGACTGGGGGAAAACAAATGAGATTTGGAGCTGGAGGAACAGGGATCCTCTGAGGAAAACCTGAGAAAATCAGAAGAAAGACAACCAGTACCAGTGTAAACACCTCCAGGGGAGCTCCAAAGAAACAGCCATCAGGGAACCACAGGGCTAGCTGGGTTACTGAATCACAGGAACTTTCACTTCTTGGACAGCATGGAGAGCTTGGGGGGGGGGGGGGGGGGGGAGTCTGAGTCTGGAAAGACCAAGGAATCTCTCTTGCTAAGGAACACCAGACTCACTTGTGTCACAGAGACAGAGCTCTGGTTGCAGGTACTTCCAGGATGGTGGCATTTTTGATTTAGGATTCTAGATCAGAGAGGAGAGCTGAAGTGAATTCAAAGGCACTATCTTGCCCCACCCCAGGATAATAGGTAGTTACACTAATAAGTTCTGATTTTTTAAAAAAATGAGTGAAAAATGAGAAAGAATCCAACCATAGAAATTTACTATGAGAATGGGTTCATCTTCAGAGGAGGACATTGAAGCAAAAAAAGTCTTTCCTAGCCCAAAGAGTAATGTTAAATGGCTTCCTGCCCAGAAAATATATTATATATATAATAAAAAACTCAAAAAAAGAATTTTATTTTTTTATTATACCTTTTTATTGACAGAACATATGCATGGGTAATTTTCCAACATTGTCCCTTGCAATCACTTCTGTTTCAATTTTTCCCTTCCCTCCCTCCACCCCCTCTCCTAGATGACAGGCAGTTTCTTACATGTTACACATGTTAAAGTGTATCTTAAAAACAATGTATGTGTACAGATCCGTACATTTCTCTTATTGCACAAAAATATTGCATTCAGAAGGTAAAAATAAGCTGGAAAGAAAAACAAAAATGTAAGTAGTCCACATTCACTTCCCAGTGTTCTTTCTCTGGGTGTAGCTGATTCTGTTCATCATTGATCAATTGGAACTGCATTGGATCTTCTCTTTGTCAAAGATATTCACTTCTGTAAGAATTTATCCTCCTATAGTATTGTTGTTGAAGTGTATAATGATCTCCTGGTTCTGTTCATTTCACTTAGTCTCAGTTCATGTAAGTCTCTCCAAGCCTTTCTGTATTCATCCTGCTGGTAGAATCTATTATGTAGAATCTAGAATCTATAGATTCTAGACTCTAGATAATGACAAATGTTGGAGGGGATGTGGGAAAACTGGGACACTAATACATTGTTGGTGGAATTGTGAACAGATCCAACCATTCTGGAGAGCAATTTGGAACTATGCCCACAAAGTTATCCAACTGTGCATACCCTTTGATACAGCAGTGTTTCTACTCGGCCTACATGTGTAAAAAAAATGTTTATAGGATCCCTTTTCATGAAGGCAAAATATCAGAAATTTTTGAGATGCCTTTCAATTGGAGAATGTTTGAACAAACTGTGCTATATGAATGTAATGGAATGCTATGATGCAATAAGAATTTTTGAACAGGCAAATTTCAGAAAAATCTGGCAAAACTTGGATGATAATGCAAAGTGAAATGAGGAGAACCAGGAATGAATGACTACTCAGCTCTTCTCAGCAACAAAATGTTTCTCTAAAACAATTACCAAGGATTCACAAAGGAGAATGATAACCATGAGCAGATAAAAAGCAATGAAATTAAAATGCATATTGAAGAAAATTTTGATGGCATTTTATTTTTCCAAATACATACAAGATAATTTTCAGCATTCACCTTTGCAAAACCTTGTATTTGAAATTTTCCTACCTCTCCTTCCTTCCTCCCTCTCCAAGACTGCAAGCAATCTAATATGCTAAACATGTGCAATTTGAAAAATATTCTTTCACTTATTTTATTCTTTCTAGTTTTTTTCACTTTTGATTTGTTTTTATAACTGTAACTAATATGGAAAGATGCTTTACATGATAGCACATGTATACATTATATAAAAATGCTATCTTTAGCAGAGGAAAGGCAGAGAGGAAGGGAGAGAAATTTGGAACTCAAAATCTTATAAAAATGAATGCTAAAATTTTTCTTGGCATGTAACTGAGGAAAAATAAAATACTACTTTAACAAGAGAGAATATAGATTTATAAAAAAATAAAAACATTTTATCCTCAAAAAAAAACCCCTCAAACGAACAAATAAATAACAACAACAACAGAGCTGTGGGTATTCCAAAGTAAAGTTGACCTTGGCTGGGGCACTGAACCTTACAAGGTGAATTATGGATAACATAAAAGGATAAAGTTCCTCTATTCTTTCTGAATAACCAGATAAAATATTTCTACCTTTCTAATTTTTCTTTTCTTAGTTTCTGATTTTCTCTAGTTCTTTTTTACCCTTTCTCTACTAACTGTGTATTCATGCTTCAAGATTTGAGAGAAATCATGTTTTAACTGTGTAAGGTCAAAATTGTGCACCTGTCTGAATCCTCTAGAGCCACCACTGAAAGATCCTTGTTAAGGTTTTCTCAGCATCACATAGTCGGTAGATTATAGGAATTCCCAGGCCTGACACCACATTTCAAGTTGTTTAGAGGGTGAAGGGTCTTCCTAAGATGAAGGAAATTCCTATATGGACAAAATGTCATATATTTTAAGTTTAAAGGCATTTTACACATCATTTAAAGCCAATACTTTTTCTTTGTCCCTTTCTTCTCTCCAACCATAGCAACTGTTCCAAACTCTCTTTTCTCACCTTAAAGAGAAAAAAGTCCTTGATCTATTATCTCAGCAGAGGATCTTGCCAAATATTTAGCTGTAAAAAAAAATGAGGTCATCTCGTGTGAACTCATTTCACAACTCTCCAATTTACATCCTTTTTAATGGCAATCCTGAATCTTTACCTGGTTGTTCCAATCTCAAGGAACAGGTGACTCTCCCTGTAAATGCCAACCCTCCTATTTGTGCCCTTCGTTACATCCTTTTAACTGATTCCTCTGGTACATTGTCCCTTCAATCATCTTCTCTATTTTCCTAAGTTTCAATCTCTCCTTATCTCTTGGCTCCTTCCTTATTACTTATAAACATACCAAAATCTCCCCCAATCTTTAAAAAAAATTAAAGAAATAAAAAGTCCTTTTAATATCCTGCCATCCCCTCAGACCACTTCCTATAGTTTTTCTTCCCAAGGAATAAACTGCTCAGAGAAGATTTTTTTGCTCTTTCTTTTCAACTCCTAACCTCTTATAATAAGATTTTTGACCTCATCTCATCACTCAACTTCAATTGTTCTCCAATGATATTTAATTGCCATGTTTAATAACTATTTCTCAGTTGTTTTGTTTTGTTTTTGTAGTGCATGACACTATTAACCATCTCATTGTCCAAGATACTCTTCCTTCCTGAGTTTTCAAAATACAGCTCTTTCCTGATTCTCTTCCTAGTGTGGAATATGTATATTAACGCAGGATGAATAATTTTATATTGTTTTAAATCTCTATTTTTTGATTAAGTAATTGTTATGTAAGCTGTTTTCTGTAATGGGATAAATATTTGAGTGATAGAGATCTGCAATGATACAACTATTTCCCAAATTAAGTAAACAACTATTAATAATGTTTATGTCCTCCAGATTTGTTAAATAATTACTACAGATATATGTTCCTTCACACCCAAATCTGGTAAACAATTAAAAAGTACTTGGTAATAATGTTGGTTTTGACTGACAGTTTCCTTTCATCCTAAATTTAGGTCATCAATTGCCAAACAGAATTTAAATGTAATTTGTAAAAGGGTTGTAAAAACCCTTAGCCAGACCCATAAAAACTCATTGAAAGTCACCAATACATTCCTAGGTCCAAACTAAGATGTACCTCTGCATTCTTTACACTTGAAAATGTAGTGTCACATATTCACTAAAGAACAGCTCTGATTGACAGATTTGCCAGAATTCCACCTCAATGACAGACATTCAGCGGGCATTTTCTTGTCATAGGCTTACCAGGACCTTTGGAATCAAGTTGTTGGTCTGTTCCTAGAGTGTTTGATGTTTGCATTGCTGAAAATGAATAAAGTTTCATTGCATGCATTGATGAATGTAAGAATTAATAGTCTAGTTTAATATTAGTCTTAATTAACCTTATTAGGATCATCTCTACTATGAATACCTAATAGTAAATTGGTTGTACATTTGCAATGGGTATTGCACTTCCCCCATGCTGGAACTTTTCAGCCTCCTTTGCTGGATCATTATTCATGTTCTACTTCATTTGAAATATTTAGGTATACTCAAGTTATAAATATATGAGGAGAAACCAAGCACAACAGCAAAGGGCCTTGGGACTTTGTCTCTTTTGAGATTATATGAATCATCTGAGAAATAGGTTTTGACCATTGTACTTTTCATTTTGTTGTTGTGAGTGGAATCAGCAAAAGGTCAAGAGAATGGGTGATGCAGAATTCTAGATTGGGTTTCAAATTTATGCAGTAATTCTTGCCTAGAGGAACAATCTTCAGGAGTGATCTTTGGGGCCCAGTCCAGTAGAAGGATCATACTGAAGTCATGATACATCCAGATATGAATTAGGTGCTACTAATATGAAGGTTGAGCTAAGTTTTGAATTTATTCCGTGAGAGACTGAAGTAATAAGGAAGAGAATATACCCTGAAGGTATTGGGGGAAAATTCAGGCTGTAGGTCAGATATAAATATCCCCTTGGAAAAGCTAATTGGTGTTAATTTGTAAATGCAACTGGGATGCTAATCATTGGCTCCTAACAGAGTGGAGAAAATCATGTGGAAAACTCAAGAGCTATAAAGAAAATTTTCTTTTTTTTTTTTTTTTTTTTTATTTAATAGCCTTATATTTACAGGATATAATACATAGTAACTTTCAGCATTAACAATTGCCAAACCTCTTGTTCCAATTTTTCACCTCTTACCCCCACCCCTCCCTAAATGTCAGGATGACCAGTAGATGTTAAAATATATTAAAATATAACTTAGATACACAATAAGTATACATGAAAAACATTATTTTGCTGTACAAAAAAGAATCAGACTCTGAATTATTGTACAATTAGCTTGTGAAGGAAATCAAAATGGGTGTGTAACTATAGGGATTGGGAATTCAATGTAATGGTTTTTAGTCATCTCCCAGAGTTCTTTCTGGGTATAGCTAGTTCAGTTCATTACTGCTCCATTAGAAATGATTTGGTTGATCTCGTTGCTGAGGATGGCCTGATCCATCAGAACTGGTCATCATCTATATTGTTAGAAGTATATAATGATCTCCTGGTCCTGCTCATTTCCTCAGCATCAGTTCGTGTAAGTCTTCGGCCTTTCTGAAATCATCCTGTTGGTCATTTCTTACAGAACAGTAATATTCCATAATTTTCATATACCACAATTTATTCAGCCATTCTCCAACTGATGGACATCCATTCAGTTTCAGTTTCTAACCACAAAGGGCTGCCACAAACATTCGTGCACATACAGGTCCCTTTCCTTCTTTATAATCTCTTTGGGATATAATCCCAGTAGTAACACTTGGATCAAAGGGTATGCACAGTTTGATAACTTTGAGCATAGATCCAAACTACTCTCCAAAATGGTTGGATTCGTTCCAACTCCAAACAATGAATCAATGTCCCAGTTTTCCCATCCTCCAACAATCATCTTATTTTTCCTGTCATCTTAGCCAATCGACAGTGTTAGTGGTATCTTAGAGTTGTCTAATTTGCATTTCTCTGATTAATAATGACTTGGAGCATCTTTTCATATGACTAGAAATAGTTTCAATTTCTTCATCTGAATTGTCTGTTCATTCCTTTGACCATTTTCAATTGGAGAATGGCTTGATTTTTATAAATTGAGTTAATTTCTATATATTTTGGAAATGAGGCCTTTATCAGAACCTTTGACTGTAAAATATTTTCCCAGTTTATTTCCTTCTAATCTTGTCTGCATTAGTTTTGTTTTGTACAAAACTTTTCAGTTTGGTATAATCGAAATTTTCTATTTTGTGATCAGTAATGATCTCTAGTTCTGCTTTGGTCATAAAGACCTTCCCCTTCCACAGGTCTGAGGTAAACATCCTATGTTCCTCTAATTTATTAATAATTTCATTCTTTATGCTAGGTCATGAACCCATTTGACCTTATCTTGTGTGGTGTTGGTAGTCAATCTGTTTCTGCCATATAGTTTCAATTTTCCCCTTTTTATCAAACAGTAAGTTCTTATCCCAAAAGCTGGGATCTTGGGTTTGTCAAAGACTAGGTTGCTATATTTGTTGACTGTTTTATCCTTGAACCTAATCTATTCCACTGATCAACTAATCTATTCCTTAGCCAATACCAAATAGTTTTGGTAACTGCTGCTCTATAATATAATTTTAGATCTGGTAGCTAAGCCACCATCATTTGATTTTTTCATTAATTCCCTTGAAATTCTTGACCTTTTGTTTTCCATATGAACTTTGTTGTTATTTTTCTAGGTCATTAAAATAGTTTTTGGGGTCTGATTGGTATAGCCTAAATAAATAGATTAGTTTAGGTAATATTGTCATCTTTATTATATTTGCTCGCCCTATCCAAACATTTAATATTTTTCAATTGGTTAGATCAGACTTAATTTGTGTGAAAAGTGGTGTAATTTTGCTCATAAAGTTCTGAATTTCCCTTGCAGATAGATTCCTAAATATTTTATATTATCAGTAGTTCTTAAAGAATTTCTTTGTAACTCTGACTGTTGGATTTTGTTAGTGATATATAAGAATTGATGACTTATGTGGGTTTATTTTATAACCACAACTTTGCTAAAGTTGTGGATTATTTCTAATAACTTTTTAGCAAGAATCTCTGGGGTTCTCTAAGTATACCATCATGTCATCGGCAAAGATGATAATTTGGCTTCCTCATTGCCTATTCTTATTCCTTTAATCTCTTTCTCAGCTCTTATTGCTATAGCTAGCGTTTCTAATACAATATTAAATAGTAACGGTGATAGTGGAACCTTGTTTCCTCCAGATCTTATTGGGAATGGTTGCGGTTTGTCTCCATTACATATGATGCTTACTGATGGTTTAAATAGATGCTGCTGATTATTTTAAGGAAAAGTCCATTTATTCCTATACTCTCAAGTGTTTTTAATAGGAATGGATGTTGGATTTTATCAATGCTTTTCTGCATCTATTGAGATGATCATATGGTTTTTGTTAATTTGGTTATTAACATGGCCAATTATTTGTTTTCTAATATTGAACCAGCCCGCATTCCTGGTATAAATCCTACTGATCATAGTGTTATCTTGGAGATGATTTTCTGTAGTCTTTTTGCTAATATCTTATTTAAGATTTTAGCATCAATATTCATTAGGGAGATTGGTCTATAATTTTCTTTCTCTGTTTTCAGCCTACCTGCTTTTAGGTATCAGTACCATGTCTGTGTCATAGAAGAATTTGGTGGACTCCTTCATTCCTATTTTATCAAATAATTTATATAGCTTGGGGCCAATTGTTCTTTAAATGTTTGGTAAAATTCACATGTAAATCCATCTGGTCCTGGGGATTTTTCTTAGGGAGTTGTTTAATCACCTGTTCTATTTCTTTTCTGAAATGGGACTATTCAAGCAATTTACTTCTTCCTCTGTTAGTCTGGGAAGTCTGATTTTGAGGTATTCCATTTCATTAGGGTTATCAAATTTATTGGCATAAAGTTGAGCAAAATAATTCTTATTGTTCTCTAATTTCCTCTTCATTGGTGGGAAAGTTCTCCCTTTTCATTTTAAGACTACTAATTTCTTTTCCTCCTCCTTTTTCTAATCAGATTTACCAAAGGCTTATCTATTTTATTGGCTTTCATAGAACCAACTCTTAGTTTTATTAATTAGTTCAATAGTTTTTTACTTTCAATATTTTTAATTCTCCTTTTAATTTTAAATTTCCAATTTAGTTTATTTGATTGGGGTTTTAATTTGGTCTTTTTAGTTTTTAGTTCCAAGCAAATTATTTTTCTTTTCTCTGTTTTATTCAAGTAAGCCTCTAAGGATATAAAATTCCTCTTATTACCCTTTGGCTGTCCCAAATTTGGTATGATGTCTCATCATTGTCATTATCTTAGTGAAATTATTAATTGTATCTATAATTTGCTGCTTACCAATCATTTTTAAAGATGAGATTGTTTAGTTTCCAATTACTTTTGGTCTATTTCCCCTTCTTTTGTTGAATGTAGTTTTATTGCATCAGATCTGAAAAGAAAGATTTACTATTTCTGCTTTCTTGCATTTAATTTGGCTTTATGTCCTAATATATGGTCAAGTTTTGAATAGGTTCCATGAACTGCTGAGAAGAAAGTATATTCCTTCTATCTCCATTCAATTTTCTCCAAAGATCAATATACCTAAATTTTCTAATATTCTATTTACTTCTTTAATTTCTTTCTTATTTGTTTTCTGGTTTGGTTTGTCTAATTCTGAGAGTGCAAGGTTGAGATCTCCTATATTACAGTTTTGTTGTCTATTTCTTCTTGCAACCTCTCTTAACTTCTCCTTTAGGAAGTTGAGTGCCATACCATTGGTGCATATATGTTTAATATTGATATTGCTTCGTTGTTTATGTTACCCTTTAGCAGGATGTAGTTACCTTCCTTATCTCTTAATTAGATCAATTTTACTTTTGTGATCTGAGATAAGGATAGCTACCCTACTTTGACTCACCTGAAGCATAATAGATTTTGCTCCAGCCTTTTACTTTTCTCTATATGCATCCCCTGCTTTAATGTGTTTCTTGTAACAATATTGTGGTTCCTGACTTTGATCCAAAGTCTGCTATTGCCTCTCTTTTGGGGAGTTCTCCCATTTACATTGGTTAGTACTAAATCTTATTTCCTGTCCTCCAATCCCCCAGATTGTGCTTTACTTCTTCCTCCCCAACCCTCTTTCCCCTTTAAACTTTGTCCCTTGTCGATTTATCCTCTTATATCCCTCCTCCCCTTTGAGTCTTTCCCCTTCCTTCCCTTATTCTCTTTTTCTTTCCTTTTCCTCTCCCCTTTTTAATGAGGGCGAGAGAAATTTTCTCAAAAAATTCAATTATTTTTCTTTGAGTAACTCGATGAGGTAAGATTCACAATGTTCCTCCCCTCTCTAATTTCCCTCAGATATGATAAGTTTCCTTAGCCTCTTTGTGGGATGTGTTTTCTTTTATCCTCCTTCCCACCTTATTCTGCCATCATCCTTTTCCATGTCTACTTCCCTTTTTATGTTATATCCAGTACAATCAAATTATACATGTATTATTTTTATATCCACAACGAAATACAATTCTCAAGAGTTATTTTTACCTTTTCTGCATCTCTTGAGTTTATCTTGGAGATCAAATTTTTGTTTAGTTCTGGTTTTTCTTCGAAACAAATGGAATTCATTTGTTTCATTAAATTCCATTTCTTCCCTGGAAAAGTCCAGCTAGCTGGGTAGTTTATTCTGCATCTCAAGTTCTTGTGCCTTTCGAATATCATATTCCAGGCCCTTCTTTCCTTTAATGTAGAGGCAGCCAGATCTTGGGTGATCCTTATTGTGCACCCGTATTTAATGGTTTTTGGCTGCTTTGTAAATTTTTCCTTAATCTTATGTTCAAATTTTCACAATATTCCTTGGGTTTTATTTTAGGGTTTCTTTCAGAGGTGTTGTGAATTCTTTAATGCTATTTTACCTTCTGATTCTATTACATCGGGATTCTCTTTGATGATTTCTTAAAATAGTATCTAGGTCTTTTTTTCATCATAGTTTTCAGAAAGTCTAATAATCCTCAGATTATCTCTCCTAGATCTATTTCAAGTCTGTCGTTTTGCAAATAGATAATTCGTGGTTTTTTCCAGTTTGTCATTTTTTTTTTGTTGACTGATTCTTGCTGTCTCAATGAATCATTAGTTTCAATTTGTTCAGTTCAATTTTTAAAAATTATTTTCTTCAATAGCTTTTTTTACTTCTTTCGTATATGTCCAATTGGTTTTTGAATGTATTGTTTTGGTCTGTGGAATTTTTTCATTTCACTAATTTTTTTTTTTTAGGTTATTTTCTTTTCAATTCACAGATCCTACTTTCAGAGTTCTTTGTCTTTTCCAATTCACAAATCCTACTTTCTAGTGAATTCTTTATTTTTCAATTCACAATTTACTTTCCTGAGATTTTTTCTTTTTCCAATTCGTATTTCAGGGAAGTTGTTGCTTCTTGTAAGGCTTCTCTTTCCTTTCCCCATTTATCTTCTAACTCTCTTTTGAGGACTTTTAATGGTCTCTTCTATGAAACATTATTAAGGAGGACAGTCTGATGCATTTTTGCTGTTTGAGGCTCTTCAGGTTTGCTGACCTGCTCTTTTCTGATAGAAGCTGTCGATTGTTCTTTCATCTTTTATTCATGTTTGAAACTTTGGTGGTCTCCTAGGCAAGGGGTTACCAGCTTCCTCTCAGACAGGGAAAGATGTAAAACCGATTTCTGGCTCGGGTATGGGAGTGCTCTGGGTGAGGTTTCCCTTCCCCCAACAGGAAGTGGATTCAGCACTGGCCAAGCTATCAAACTGTTAGTAGGGCTGAGTGGATTATCGATTGCCCTCGGCTAGAGACTAAGTGGTGAAAGTGTCACCGCCCAGGCCGGAGCCTCTTTGGGACTGTGAGTATTAGCAGCTGACTGCAGAATGCAGACCGCCACAAACTCTACCTAGCGTCTCTGCCTGATGCAAATCGGCCCTGGAAAAGCTCTATGGCCCCAAGCCGAGCTCCCCACTGCGCAGATTGGGGGCTAACCTGGGCTGGGTCCTCCTGCCGTGCAGGATCACAACTGCCCCAAGGAGAAGCCCCGTACTGCGGGTTGGGGCTGCGCACTTGTGCTGAGATCTGTGCCTTCACCCTCGGTTTGAGACTCTCCTCGGAACCTAATTTCTCTCCCCGTCTGCGCCGATCTCCCCCCTGGCCCCGGAACCAACCTTTTTTGGTGAGACTGCAGATTTTCTTCGGCCGGTGAGTTGTTCTACTTCTTATCTTTACGAATTGTAGCAGTCAAGACTATTTTTGAGGCTCGATATAATATTGATAAAGAGGGTAAGAGAAGAGCTTAGAAAGTCACGTGTGACTTCTCCGCCATCTTGGCTCCGCCCCCCCTATAAAGAAAATTTTCAACAAGTCCCCATTACATATTACAACAGCAACTAATCAATCAGCAAATATTTATTGAGTCTTTGCCATATGCCATAAGCTGTGCTGACTGTGGACATGCCCCAAAGTTACCTTGCATTAGTCCTTATGGTTTAATTATCATTTCTGTGAAGATGACTTCCAGAACTATTTATTCCATCCTGGTTTTTTTCCCTAAATTTCTGTTTTATATTGTTAAAATCTATTGGATAGTTCGTACTAGATGTCCTGGAGAGATTTCAAATGCCACTGAATTACTTCCCCTCTGATCTTATCCCTCTTCCAAATTTCCCTAATATTCCACAATCATCCTTCTAGTCTCCCAGGTTTGTAATCTCAATATTGCAATGGACTAAATTCTTTCATGTATCTCACATTTCATTTCAGTTACCCTAACTTGCTATGTATGTCTCCACAACAGCTCTTCCATGTGAACCCTGCTCTTTGCTTACACTGCCACCATTACCCTTAGCACAGCTTTCCAAGGCACCAGCACTGGTCTAAATTTCTTTGCCTAAAATCTCTCTTTCTCCAATCCAACCTTCACAGAGCTACAAAAGATAAAGTTGATCATGTCATTCCCCTATACAGTAAACTCTAGGAGTTTTCTATACTTCTAAGATAAAATATCAATTCCTCTATTTCAAATTTCCAATTCCAACCTACCTTTACAGCCTTATTATGCATGACATCCTTTCCTCCATTCTGCTCCATATATATATATTTATAAGCTTCATATATATGAAAGAAATATACTTATAATTGTATATATGTCCCTGCTCCTCCAAAGAATATAAGATCCTTGAGGACAGAGATTTTTTTTTTCTTTTTTTGTCTTTGCTAGCCTCAGTCTCTGACATACTACTTGGAACACAAGAGGTTTTTGGTAAAATGCTAATTGATTGAATGATTGCTACTCATTGGGGATACAAAAAAATGTAAAGACAGATCCTACCTTCAAGAAGCTCACATTCTAATAATAATATGTTCACATTTGATAATAAATAACTCATTAACTACAAGATATTCACAGAGTGGCAGGGTTATAATTTCAAAGGAGAAGGAACCAGTAGCTGGGAAAGGCTTCTTGAGTGAGACTTGAAGGAAGCCTAGGAATAGAGGTGAGGAAAAAATATGATCAAGAACAATACAAAGGCAGAGATAGGCATAGAATTTAGCAGCTAATAGCATTCAATATTACTGGATTGCTGAGAATGTAAAAGAAAAGTTTGTCTAAGAATAGAATAAATGGAGGGAAATACAGTTAGCAATATTAATTGTGAAAAGAATTTTTAAATGTTTATCTGATATCATTTTTCACATATATAGGAAACTAGGTCAAATTAATAAAAAGAGCTATCCCCCAATTGATAAATGATAAAAAGGTATGATCTATGCCCAAAAGGCTATAAAATCATACATATCCTTTAACCCAAAAATTTCAATACTAGGCATGAATGTTAAAATACATTTTTTTTAAATGGAAAAAGATCTATACATACAAAAATATTCATAGCAGCTTTTTTCTTAGGGCAAAGAATTAAAAATCAAAGAGATACCTATCAATTGAGAAATGGCTAAATAAATTGTGGTATGTAATTATGATGGAATATTATTATTCTGTAAGAAATGATGAACAGGATGCCCTCAGAAAAACCTGGAAGGTTCTCTATGAACTCAAGCAAAGTGAAATCTACCGACTAATATCAATGTCGCGTGTAGTGTTCTTTTTGGTTTTCTGGAGGTCTCTTGGGGCAGCCTTCATTTCAGTTGAGTAATCAACACAAGAACAATCAGATGTTAAAGTCCAAATTCTTTATTGTCTCCTTGCCTGGGGCTGGGCAGCTTTCTGGAGAGCCTTTCAGATCGGCCTTGGTCTCGGTGGGGGAAGTGCAGGAGCCCAGCCACCAAGGTAGTGTGAGATGAAGTGAATCTGTCTCTTGAGTCCCAGGGCTTGTGCTTCAGCCTCCAGCCACCACAAAGGTGGACAATGGAATGAATCTGTCTTGCAGTCTCTTTTCTGAGTTGGTCTCTGGCTCAGATGGGCCTTGGTCTCAGTTGAGAAATGAAGGAGGAGAACCTGCCACTACAGTGTTGTGAGATGAAATGAATGAATATGGCTCTGACCCTGGCTGAATTTGTCCCAGCTTATATGCTCTACACTGAATATAAACCAAGCATTATATCACTAGGGAACCATTATTTGTTGTAAGATTAAATAAGATTAAATCAATCATACAGAACTAGAGAACTATTAAGCACCATGCTAAACTAGATAACCATTGTATTATCAATTCCACTGACTTAAAACCTTGTAAGAATACTTGTTTTAAGTAGAGTCCTGACCCACAACAGTTGTGGAATGACCAGCTATGAATGACTTTGCTACTCTCAGCAATATAATGACCCAAGACTACTCTGAAGGATTTATAATGAAAAATGCTATCCATATCCAGAGAAAGAATTTGATTGTGTCTGAATACAGCTTAAAGTATTTTTTTAAACTTTATTTTTCATGAGGGTTTATATTTTTGAGGGTGGGTCTGTATTTTCTTTTGCAACATGACTTTTATAGAAATGTTTTGCATAAATCATTTCCAATGGAGCAGTAATGAACTGAACCAGCTACGCCCAGAGAAAGAACTCTGGGTGATGACTAAAAACCATTACATTGAATTCCCAATCCCTATATTTATGCCCACCTGCATTTTTGATTTCCTTCACAAGCTAATTGTACAATATTTCAGAGTCTGATTCTTTTTGTACAGCAAAATAACGGTTTGGTCATGTATACTTATTGTGTATCTAATTTATATTTTAATATATTTAACATCTACTGGTCATCCTGCCATCTGGGAGAGGGGGTGGGGGGTAAGAGGTGAAAAATTGGAACAAGAGGTTTGGCAATTGTTAATGCTGTAATGTTACCCATACATATAACCTGTAAATAAAAGGCTATTAAATAAAAAAATAAAAAAAAAAGAAATGTTTTGCATAACTTCACATGTGGTTTCTCAGTGAGGCAAGGGTAGGGCAAGAGAATCTGGAACTCAGTTTTTAAAAACAAATGTAAAAAATGTTTTACAAGTAACTGGGAAAAATAAAAATATTAAATTAAAAAAGAAAATAAAGGACAAACAACAGAAGCTACAAATTTTGCTCACATCATTTTGTAAGCCATTTTTGAATTCAGGGTTTTGAGACCTAGATTTTGTTTATTTAAAAAAATGGCTAATATTAATTTTTATTATTTTTCTTTTTTTCCAAAAACTTGAGACAATTTGCTTTTGTCCCTTCCAGATTAATGCTTTCTGTGATAGTAAACTAGGCCATTTTTTGCCTAATTTTTTTACCCAGTCTTTAGTCACTGCATGGATGTTATCTCAGGCAAACTGAAACCTGAAGAAGACCTTAATTTAAAAAGGCCAAGATCATCCATTGCATCCTGTGTACACTGATAGTCATTTTGACTCTCATCTTGTCACTGGATTCTGATGGCTCTGGAGAAGAGATGATGACTTTGAGGAGCTCTCTCTTAAATTTAACTAACATACAACTCAAGACATCACCCTCGTGATATCATTGGCTCTCTTCAATAAAAAAAGATAAACAACAAATCTGTTAACCTCTAATCTCATAAGTACAACTTTGTATTACACATTTTGAACTGGGTGTCCCATAGATATAACTTCCCTTTTCATTCATCTCTTCCTAATTTACTTCTTGCATTGGGTAATACCATACTCCCAGTCATTCCAAGTCAAAACCTAGGTATCATGTTTGATTTCTCATTTTCCTTCAAGTTCTATCAATTTCATCTTTGCAACATATTTTATATTTGCCCCCATTTCTCTGCTGATACTGCCACCATACTGGCACAAGCCCCCTTCCATCATCTCACACCTGGATTAGTGCAATAGCCTGCTATTTGATTTCTCTATGTCAAATCTCTCCCTACTCTGTGAATCCTCAATTCAATTGGCAGCATTATCTTTCTTAAGTATAGGTCTGACCGTGTCACTGCCCTACTCATTAAACTCCAATGATACTCTATTACATTCAAGATAAAATATAAAATATTCTGGCAATCAAAGGCCTCCAAAATCTGGCCCATTTTTATTTCTAATTTTCTTATATCTTACATCTCTCTCTGCTAACCACCTCCACCAGGTCTTTGTGATCCTGTAACACTGGGATCCTTGCTGCTGTTATTCAAATGATATATCCCACCCATCAATTTCAACCATATTCATGGGCTGTATTATATGCCTGGAATACTCTTCTTTTTTTCCTTTGGTTTCTGGATTCCTTCAAGTCTCACCTAAAACTTCACTTTCTTCAGGAAACTTTTACTGATACCTCTTAGTTTTAGTGTCCTCTATTCATTTGTTATCTCAAATTTATCAAATTAATGGGTATAGTTTATTTATACACAGTTTTCTGTCCAGGAGACTGTAACAACCTTAAGAACAATGACTGCCTTTTAATTATTTAATAATAATAGTAGCAAGCTTATATAGAGCACCTACTTTGTGCCAAGCACTGTGCTAAGTACTTTAAACAATATTATTTTATTTGATCTTCACAACAATCATGGGGGATGAGTGCTATTATCCCCCTTTTATAGAAAAAGAAATTAAAACAGATTTTAATGTATATATTCCATAAACATTAATTTAACTCAATATTCTAAAAAGTGAAATCTTTGTTGAATGATCAACAAATTTAAATGGTATTGTAGGATCTGAACCCCGCTAATCTTGGTACCACTGTTGTAAGTGAAACCAAAAGACATAAACACTAGCAGATGAATAGAAGAATGGGCTTATAAATTCTTCTTGGAGAGGTAAATAAAGGAATTGGCAGAGTTCTCAATTTGTAATTTTCTTAATGATTAAAGGCAAAGGAGGACAAAATGAAAATAATTGGTTTATGATTCAACATTGTTGAGGATAAAGTATTGCAAGTCTAAGAAGATCTTCCAAACCAAGTCTGTATCTGTCTTGATACTTGATTAATTTGGTGCAAAAATATGGAAAGAGGAGCCCAGTGAAAATATTTTGGACAATATCATTTTGGATTAAAAAATGAGAGAAACCAAAGACTTGCAAATTGCTGAGAACTTACACATGTATAAGTGAGGGAATTTTTCTTTAAGAAAAGAATAAGAAAGCATTGAGCATAGCAAATACCAACAACATTATAAAAATGAAATTGATTATATCTTAATGGATAGAAAATAGCTCATTCTTCACATAATAATCAGTTCAGAATTAGCTATCTGCATATAATCATAATTTCCAATGGTTCAAGAAAAGGTCAAAATCAACAGTATATGAGAAAGACAGGGATAAGATGAAAACACTAAATATATTACAATTGTTCCAAACTGATGGTCTTAAAACAAACCTGTTAACTGAAAAAAAAGAAAGAAAGTAAACTTTAATTATCAACATTTCTTAGAGAATCTTAACTAATATAAAGTATGCTAAAATAAAGAAGTAAGGGCAGTGCGAATTACTTAGACCTAGCAAATCTATGATTTCCTAATGGAGCAGAAAGATTTGTCAACTAAGACAACTAAGACAAAATAGACAATGCTATTATGGAGTTAGACCTTATCTGCAAAATATTGTTGAAGAAGAGGATATAAATGATTAAGCATTATCACCTTACAAAATGTTGAAAAAGTGGAAAAGAAAATGAGTCTACAAAAACCTGTATATAACATACAACTAAGTTAGATCATCTCAAAAATGTTTAAAGAAGAAATTGTGCATTAAAATAAATATATTAAAAAATAGAATGGATTTTATATTGTTTCAAGAGTAATCTATTCTCATCATTAAGAAAAGAAACTACCACTCTGAAAATAAACTTGCCCTTGAAACAGAGGAAGATATGACAGAATGCATTAGAAAAGAAAATCCAAGAATTTGTGGCATGGTCCTGAATAGAGTAAATAATGAACCCAATGATATAGAGTTTATTATTTGATTTCATACTGCATATTTCCATTGAACTGGAGTCAATTAACATACTTTACACATAAGTACAACTTCAAGTAGTACAAGTTCAAATAATGCAACCACTTAATGTGATTATTTATTGGCATTAATCAGGAACTAACAATAAATTATGCATGTGTAAAATACAAAGATTCACACAGTGTTAAAATTAGAAATTTGAATAAAATTTATGTTTCAGCAAAATAAAAAATCAAGACAAGAATCATAATCTCACACAAGAGAACTATAAAAAGAATGTAGTCAAGAAAGATAAATATGGAAGCCATATTATATTTAAATTTCCTATAAATGAGGAAAATAAATCTCTGTACACACAGATATATACATACACATATACGAGTACATACATACACACTGTAGTAGTGGGTTTTGTACATTCTCAAAGAGAACCAAAATGATATCATTATGTTGGGGTCAATGTATAGTGTATCCAACTATGGCCAATCAAATCAGTATGAACTTGGAAGTCTATCACACATCAGAGTCAAATAGTTCATATGAATATTTGGAGTGAAAATGTCTCTAAATTTGCACATCTTACATTTTTTGAGCACCCATCTGAGTACTTCTCTATCTGTAGAAATATAAGCAAAGCCTCTCCTTCAAGCAGCTAACTTATATAGTCCCCTCTATTCACCATTTTCTGGATTTCTCCTCATCACTTGGAGATTATATTGAACCTGTTTGCACTGGACACTGTCCTTCTTTCCGGTTAAAAAGTCTATATTCTCCCCAGTTGTATTTCCTTTCTTCCATCTGATTGCTTTTCTGCTGATTGATCATATCACAGTCCAGAACTTCTAAAGACTCTCTGGGTATAAACTTGGCTGCCATCATGTCCCACCCGTTTTTTTTTTTTGTTTGTTTGTTTGTTTTTTTGAGGTTTTAGAGCTGGTCCCCACCTCTCATTTCCTTGGGTCAATCTACAGTCTGAAGCCCAGTGAAAGCCCTTATTGCATTTTGTACATGGGGTTTTAGGTCTTGTTCTCTCATGCTGTCTTCTCATTCTGTCTCTATGCCTACTAAAGCTAAAGCCCAGCAAGAGCTACAGAGTTGGGGCAAGTAGATGCTGCAATGATTAGAGCACCATTCAGGAGTCAGAAGAACTGGAATTCAAATCTGACCTTGGACAGTTACCACTTTATAGTTGTGTGAATCCAGACAAGTCACTCAATCCCAATTGTCTTGCAAAAAAGAGGGATTCAGGGTTTATCTGCCTAAATCATGATGAAAAGATTAAATTCTGCTTGGAATAGTCTGCTTAACAACTCAGGAAAGCAGTAATTCCCTTTTCTTTGCAGAGATGGGAGACTCAAGTGTGGAATATTGTATCTACTCTCAGGCTCCAGAGATGCTTTTTGTTTCTTTTGTAAATTTTGTTACAAGGGATTACTCACTGGATAGGGGAGGAGGGAGAGACCTAGTTAGAAATGAAGGTGACATAAAAATAAAAGATGGCAATAAAATTTTTAAAAGAACTCAGATAAATGTGATACATTTTATTTTATTTTTTAAAGTTTTGCTGATACCTTTAGTGTTTACATCTCAGTCACTGCAAAATAAATCCCTTATTCTCCCCTCCCCCATTCCCAAGTGAGCTTTCTCTTCTTAGAAGAAAAGCACTTAAACAAAACCAACCAACTTAGAAAGTGTCTGACATTGAATGCAAAATTCTTGTGGAAGAAAGATTTCAATCAAAATAGTTATTTTTTTTTTTTTAAGTTTGGGAGCTTAAAGTAGACATACTTCGGATATTTGAAAAAATCTATGCAAAATAGCTTATTCCTTAGCAATGCCAGATAAATGAGGTGTAACTATATTTCAGAAATTATAGGAATTAAGCGCTTTTCTCTTTTGGTTGCTGCTTTTCATTTGTGTGTAAAATAAGGATAAATAATGTTGGAAAATAATAAAAATGCTTTCAAGCCCCTGAAGCTAAGAAAACATTTTAATGAAGTGACTGATGCTTTTAAACCCTCTCCATTACATAACTAAAAGAAAACATTTCAAATGTTTGCTGCATATACAACCTTAGTTTATTGAAGAAGTCATCCCAGATTATGATCTAAAAGGGCCTGGAAAGGCAGTCTCATTTGAGGGCCTTGCCCAAGATGGCATATCCAGAGATAGGGTAATCTGTGCAAGTTTAGTATAGGGACTGAGATTACTAGAAAGGATCCTAATCCAACCATTCAAAAAAGCAGCATTTTATGTGTCTTAAGCTATAAATAGCAAAATAGAGCAATATATGTAGAAGAGTAATACACAAATAACTGATTTTCTTCCCCTTCCCCATATAAATTGAAATAAATTTTTTCCACATAAAAGATATCACTAGGAGGGGTCGTATATTTTATTCCTGTCTTGGTTCCTTTTATCAGACTCTATCTGTTGCTACTTTCAGAACTGTCTTCAGGGCCAACTCAAGAAAATATCTCATTATTTTATAGTTCCTTCTGTTATTATTTAGTCAATCAACAAACATTTATTAAATACCTTCTATGGAGCCGCTAGATGGTACAGTGGACAGAATACCAGGCTTAGAGTTCAACTCTGATCTCAGATACTTACTGATTATGTGACCCTGAGCAAATCACTTAACCTTATTTGCCTCAGTTTCCTCATCTGTAAAATAAGATGAAGGAAATGGCAGATCATTCTAATGTCTTTTCAAAGACAACCCCAAATGGGGTCACAACAAATCAGACAATACTGAGACAACTGAACAACATCACTATATACCAAATACTCTACTAATTGCTAAGAATACAAAGTAAGTCAGTTCTCTTCAAAAACTTTATATTCTACTAGAAGAAACAGCACATTCAGAGAAAACGTCAAGATCTTTCTGTCTCTGTCTCTGTCTCTCTCTCTCTCTCTCTGTTCTCTCTCTCTCTCTCTCTCTCTCTCTCTCTCTCTCTCTCTCTCTCCACACACACACATACACATATATGTATATATACATATATATAGCTGTATCTACAAACAATGATTAGTAATCTTTTTGTTTTTGACCAATCACATAATTACTCAGCTTGATTATTTTCCAGTCTTGGTTTCAAATAATTTTTAATTATTCAATAAAATCAAGCCCACCCAATTCATCACCGTTGAGAATGCACAGAAAGTTATGGTTTTGGCTCTACAAGCAGTTTTCTGAGATCTTATTATACTTTACGTGATGGAAACATCTTGATAAATGTCCAGGTTTTTAAATTCCATGTTTGAAAGGGATAGGATTCATTTAGATATGTAAATTATAGATTATTTTTGTATTTTTTAAAAGACATATTACTTCATAGTCGCAGCTTTATATGTCATATAGTCAATGGATAAGGAGCAACTAATAATCAAGGGCTGAACTTGGAGTTATAGTATGAGTATGAGTATAGTTTCTAGTTAATCCTATCACCTGCTACTTGTATGATTGTTGTTGTTTGTATTATTGCACCTTCATTCTCAAAGAGTGCCAATAACATCACAACATGATATTTTGACTTGTAGGTGAATTGAATTTGAACAGATAGGCAAGTTACTTAACCTCCTTGAGGCTGTTTGCCCAACTAGAAAATAAGGGTGCTACATCAAATAATTTTTACATCTCTTTTGTTCTGGATCTATGACTCTAACCTCCAGAATAAAATATAAGACCCACTCACCTCCAACCCTATTTAAAAAGAATAATAGAAATTGCTATTCTGTGTTACTGAAAATAAAAAGAATTTACACACAATAGAGGCAATGTGGTATAAGAGAATGAAAATCTTATCTGAAGTAAAAAAAAAAAAAAAACCCAGGTCAGAATCTCAGCTCTGCCTTCATTATCTCTTCAGGAATGTCACTTCATCTCTAGGAAGTTCAGTTTCTTTACCTGTATAAAAAGGGTGCTTTCCTGATGGGAGGACTTGTTTTACACCAGCTCTAGATGCTTTTTTTGGGGGGGAGGGGGTATGGAAGATGGGTGGTAGCTGCCAGAAGGGTTGTAAATTGTGTAGGTCACTAAATAGTAAATAATGCTCAGCCACTCTAAATCCAAAACTTCTTGATATGGACTCTACCTGGCTTCTGAAACTTCCAAACCTTCTCTTTCAGTGACTAAGTCCAGATTTCTGTCTAGGGTCTAAATAACTATAAGTTATGGCTTGACTAGAAAGAATAATAACAAAATTCATCTGGAAGAACAAAAGGTCAAGAATATCAAGAGAATTAATGAAAAAAATTACAAAGGATGGGTAGCTTACCAGTACCAAATCTAAAACTATATTATAAAGCAGCAATAATCCAAACCATTTGGTATTGGCTAAGAAACTGAGTGGTAGATCATTGGAATAGATTAGATACACACAAAACAATTAATCAAGGCTTATAGTAATCTAGTATTTGATAAATCCCCAAACTCAGTTTCTGGAATAAGAACTCATTATTTGATAAAAAAAAAATTACTGGGAAAACTGGAAAATGATGTCAGAAGCTCAGCATAGACATGCATCTCACATCCTATACCAAAATAAGGTCAAAATGGACACATGATTTGGGCATAAAGGATGATACCATAAACAAATTAGGAGAACAAGGGATGATTTACCTATCAAATCTTTGGAGAAGAGAGGAATTTGTGACCAAAGAAGAACTAGAAAACATTATTAAATGCAAAATGGGCAATTCTTATTACATTAAATTAAAAAGATTCCGCACAAACAAAAGCAACAGAAATAAGATTAAAAGTAAAGTACAAAGCGGGGGGAAATCTTTACAACTAGTTTTTCTGAAAGATCTTATTTCTAAAATATATACAGGACTGTGTTGAATTTGTAAGAATACAAGTCATTCCTCAATTAATAAATGGTTAAAGGATATGAACAATTTTCAGATGACAAAATTAAACCCATCTATAGTCATATGAAAAAATGCTCTAAATCACTATTGAGCAGAGAAATGCAAATTAAAATAATTCAGGTACCACCTCACACCTCTCAAATTGGTTAAGAAGACAGGATAAATGTTGAAGGGGATGCAGGAAAATTTGGATACTAATATATTGTTGGTGAAGTGATCCAAACATTCTGGAGAGCAACCTGGAACTATTCCCAAAGGGCTATGAAACTGTGCATACCCTTTGACCCAGCAGTGCTATTATTGAGTCTATATCCCAAAGAAATCATAAAAAAGGATAAAGGACCCACATGTGCAAAAATGTTTGCAGCAGCTCTTTTTGTGGTAGCAAAAAGTTGAAAAATGAGTAGATGCCCATTAATTGGGGAATTTCTGAATAAGTCGTGGCATATAAAGATAATGGAATATTTTTGTTCTATAAAAATTATGGACAAGCTAATTTTAGAAATGTCTGGAACGACTGACATGAACTCATTCTGAGAGAAACAAGCAGAAGCAGGAATACATTGTACACTATAACAGCCAAAAAGGTGCAATGATCAACTATAAAAGACTTGACTCTTCTCAGTGTGGTTCAGTGATCCAAAGTAATCCCAATAAATTTTGGACAGAAAATGCCATCTATATCCAGAAAAAGAACTATGAAGATTGAATGTAAATCAATGCATGCTATCCTCACTTCTTTTTTCTGTTTTTTTTTTTTTCTCTCCTGTGGTTTTGCTCTGATTTTGTTCTCCCAATATGATTCATAAAACAATGTGTATCAAAAATAAATTAATTAAAAACTGCAAAAAAAAAAAAAAAGTCATGGCTTGATCTTCATCCCACTGAGATTCTAATCTTTTACCAACTTCACATTACCTAAAAGAAGACTGACACATAAGTTAAATCGATTCTCTATTACACTGAAAATGAAATTAACAGTAGTATGCTTTACAACTTTTTAGTAGAAAGCAACTGTGCCATTTGTAGTAATCTCTAGTCCTCTTATCAGAATTTTTCTGCCCAGGTATTCCCAAAGACAATATTAGTGGAAAATTGCTTCAAAGTCATTTTAATTTCAAAGGAAAAGGAAATAGAATAGTTTCTTTCCCATCTCACCACATTCCATTTTTCCCATTTTGCTGCTTTAAGCCTCATTTATTACATTTGTGAATTCTTTGAAGCTAGACATAGTCCTCTTGGATCCCTATACTAGTTGGTCACCAATTGACCAGCAATCAAATGCAATATGAGCTTCTCCTCACATAGATCTGTGGAATATTTCTCATTCATCCTCTTCTAAGACTTCCTCCACACATGAGGGCTGTTATAATGCAGAACACATTCACAAAAAATAGTTTTCTTTTTCATATGCTTATTAAGGCTGATTATACAATGCATGAAATCAAACTTTATAGACTGTTTAACAATGTAAATATCAAACTCTTTAGTAACAAACTAATTTGTTTGATTTCTGAAGGTCCTGGAAAGCATATCACATGTTGATAATTATAACAATTGTTCCTTCGCCCAGCCCTAAGCCATATGTCTCCCTTTTAGGTTGTTTTCTGGCAAGTCTCCCTCAATCATCAATGTTCTCAGGTAAACTAGGGATGAATTTAGGAATAAGCTGAATAAGGATCATGGTTGAAACCATGAGAGCTGATGAGATCACAACGAGAAAAAAAAAAAGAAATGGAGAAAAAAAAGATCCAATACAATATACTCTCACATTTGAAGTAGAATATGGATAATAATAGAGTAAAGAAGATGTGAGTGAATGGCCAGGAAGGTAGGAGGTATAACTCATAATACATGTATAAATCCAAAATGATATTAGGTATGCTTCTTGGGTTGACATTACACTAATAACTTAAATTCATCAATATGTGCATTCAAATTTAATAAATGATTAAATAATTCAAATATTGAACCTTTTAGGAAAAAATTACCACCTTCATAAAGATTCTAGCAAATATGTCTCATGCTCTTCCTTATAGCAAGTTCTCTCTCTGTCCAGCTGGAGGCTATGTATCTCTTCTTGAGTGGTTTTCTGGTATGTCTCCATCATCACTATTCTCAAGCAAACATGAAATGCTCACATTTTTGATTGTGGGGAGCACTGGTGTCTGTTCTAGTTAAGACCTAGAAGCAATATGGTAGCTAGTACCTCCAGTGGGTTTTTATAGTTCTAATGATGTTTATTAATTACTTCTAAGCTTGGATTGAAGTTAATTTCTTAAGCTTATAGTGAAAGGAAACTATTAAAGCCAATATTATCAGCAAGTACTTACCAGTTGTTCAGATTTGAAAGACATATACACATTATTGTTATGAGATATAGGGCTGAGAGAACGAGGGAGGTATAAGTTTGTTACCCTTCCCCGAAAATTTCTCATCCTTCACTTTTATGCACAGAGAAGCATGTATTGGCAGTTCAATACAGATACTTAGGAGGAATAATAAGTAATCTTACGGTTGAAATATGTTGATTAGTAGTTTAGAAGACTGGTTCTGGGAGCTAAGAGTATGGGAGTACAAATAGAGGCAGTGTTTATAGTATGTTTTGCAAGTGAGAGTTTGATATTTGGGCAGCACTTGTTACACTATGGATTTCTCTTCCACAACTCTGAGGCCACGTCAAGAACCATGATCAATTCAACTCTGCCTTTACTCCTAGATGGGTTGGAGTTGTCAGTCTGCTCCCTTATAACACTATTCAACATTGCCATAACTCTTCAGACTGAGTTGCACCCCTTTGGTCATTACTTAAGTGTGCTTTGTCCTCTACTAAAATAAAAATTTCTTGATTGCAGAGACTGTCTCTGCTTTTGTATTTTTATCACACGTGTTTAGTATAATTTAAATGGCCCACTTAATATTACTTTTTAATTCATTTATTCATGTGCTAGCAATGATGAAAGGCAATAAGATAAAATGACGTCCCATACAGTATAGATGAATTGTGAGTATATGAATTACTCCTGATTTCTGGGAGTAGAATGCCTAGAAGTCAGGGTGGATGAGGCACTGATATCTGAGGGAAATTTGATCAATGTAGAACTTCATCTTTATATTTGATTACCAAAAAATGAACCTAATTTTTATCCAAAAATATGACTAAGAAAATAGCAATAGGTTTAAAAACATACGTCCTACAAAACCTGCAAGAGAATAATTTATAAGAACATCATCAAAGGTATTTATTTGTAAAGGGTGTAAGAAAGAGTGGTTTTCCCAAATGATATTCTACAGCAAACTCTGATTTTACAGTCATATAATTGACTCAAAAGTATCTAAAGTGCAAAATCAATTGTGCTAATTGTTTGTAGACTGTTAAAAAGGATTTGTCTCAGTAAATCAAAATGCTGCCTTCAAGGCTCTCTTCAAGATCATGCAAGATTAATTGAAAGATGTAACAACAGAGGTCATTTCATTTAATGACCCTTTGATTATTAATAACAAGTGAGAGATATAATACTTGTGGAGAAAGGTGGCCCACAAGGTAACCAGCACCTGAAGAAAATTTATCTGAAGATTAACTCCTTTTGCTCTGATGTCATATTTACAAAGCAACTTTCAGATTTTAATTTGATTGCTCAAGTAGCTTTCCCTGCTGGGAATAGCAAGTGTACTTGGCAGTGATATAACCCAACGTAAATTAATAAATTGGCATTCAGCTTTGTAAAGCAGTCTCTTGTGAATTTGTTTAGAGTGAATCATTTCACTAGGGCCTGATCACCCTTAGTTGAACTGATAAAATTGAGTTAGTGTGCAGACTACATTAGATTTATTTGAGAGGTATTTGTTTGGAGGAATGGTGCTTTCACCAAGAAAACAGTTAGCTGGTCTATTTCAAGTGCAATATGTATAGTGGATAGAATGTAACCTAATATTTGAGTTCAAAGTGTCAAAATATAATATTCTGATTCTGGGGGAGATGACCTAATCAATGAACGCTAAGTGGAAAAGGTGAAGCTTAATATAATAATTAAAAAGGTATTTTTTGAGATTAGAAGAAAGGGCAGAATCAAAATGATAAAATGATATACCAAAATTTGTGGAATGTAGAAAAAGGAGTTTTCAGAGAAAAAAATTATGTCTCTTAAATGATACCTTATCAATAGAAAAAGAGAAGACAAGTAAATTAAATATGAAATTTTAAAATTAGAAAATCAATAAATACAAAATAAATGCAAAAGAGGAAATCTTGAAAACTAGAGGAGAATAGATAAAATGAAAAAAAAAAAGAAAGCTGATATTTGAAAAAAATAGCAAGATTGATAAACTTTTAACTAATCTTATTTTTAAAAAGGCAGAAAATCTAATTACTAAAATAGAAAGGTAGATAAAAATACAGGACAATCAGGCAACACAGTGGATAGTGCACCAGGCCTGGTTTTGAGAAGACCTGAATTCAAATCCAATCTCAGACATTTAGTAGTTGTGTGATCATGGACAAGTCACTTAACTCTACTTGCCTCAATTTCCTCATCTGTAGAGTAAGTTGGAAAAGGAAAAAAAGCAAATAATTCCAGTCTCTTTGCCAAGAAAACCCCATATATAGTCAGGTAGAGTTGGACACAAGTAAAATAAATGAATAACAACAAAAGATGAAATCACAATGAAAAAGAAATAAAATGAAAAACCAAAAACTACTATATATATATATATTTATGTATCAGAAAAACTCAGGATTTAAAAGAAATGAAAGAATAGCTACAAAATATAAACTATAAGAGAAAATGAAATAAAAATCATAAATAATAACATCATAAAAAGAAATTGAAATAACCATAAAGGAACTATCATGGGGAGGAAAATTCTAATCCAGAGATTTATCAGTCAATTTTATCAGATATTTAAAGAGCAAATGATAGTTTTGCTAGACAAATTATTCTCAGAAATTAAAAAGAAAACACCCTATAAAACATTCAAATATAGTTGAAAAACTTAAACCAAGAAAGAAAAAACAAAGAACTATTAACCAATATCATTAATGAATATTGACAAAAATTTTAAAGTAAAACTCTTACATAAATCCCAAAACATAAGCTCCAAAATACTTATTATAATCAAGTTAGACTTATTAAACTTAGAATGTTAAGTTGTATCAATTTTGGGAAAACAATATAATCAACCATATTAAAAATAAAAACAATCATGAGCACATGATTATATCTATAACTAAAAGGGTTAGGTTGTTTGTTTTTTTATAAAGGATCAATACTCCACAAAACATAAGCACAGAATGAGTAATTAAATTTATGGTTTTTAAAGTATTTACTCAAAACAAAAATGTAGTTTTATTGATAATGGAAAATCACTAGGAAATCTTTCTCCTAAAAACAGGAGTATGAAAATATTAAAGTATTTTCCCTTTCCCCACTCTTATATGACATTATTTGTTCTAGATAATGATATTGATTAATAATATTAATATGCTAAGGTCATTAAAAGCATAATCCTAGGTCATAAGGATTTAAAATTATCTCTATTTTCTGAAATGATGATTTACTTATAAAACCCCAGAAAATCAATAAATAAATGTATTAAGATAATAATTTCAATATAGTATAATGAAATAAAATCAGTTTTTAAAAATCAGTCATATTTGCAGATTATTGCTATACCAGTAAACTACCAAAGCAGATAGAAAAGTCAACATCTCATTGGAGATAATGGGAAGCTAGAGGTGAGAGGGTAGTAAGAATTAAGAATTAAAAGAGAATAGCACTTTTAGATCTCAAATTAAGTAAAGCAGAATACATGAAATCATTATCCATATTGGTAAACAGCTTTTCTGCAATTTACACAACTTACAAAGTTGCCTAGGGCATTGAAAAGTTATTTGATTTCCATGAGGCACATATAGCCAGTATGCATCAGAGGCAAGACTTAAACTTGGATCTTATTGGTTCTATCCATTTGTTATTTACAGAAAGTATTGAATTAATAGATTATTATACACTAAAAATCCCCCAAATTTGAATAATATTAGTTCAATTATAAATATTTGAAAGTTGAGGAATGAAACACATCGAGGAATTTCAGTTTTCATTTGGGAATTAACCATTCTTTGGTTTTGTTCGTTTAGATTTGTCTCAAAAAACCAAATGCTTTTAAATTGGAAAAGCTGAATGGATTTAAAAGAGAAATGTATTAGGGTAGAATCAATAAATTTGAAGCATGTTTTGTTGTGTTTTTTCCCTAGGTTTCCCTAAGAATAAATTAGAAAAGTAAGAATTCGGCAATATTAAGAAAATAACCATTAAAAAAAAAAACATAAACATCACATAGACATCCTTATTAAATAAGTCTTAAAAGCTCAAATTCTTCTGAATCTTCCTGAAGTATTTCTTTAATTCTAAAGTTGTCAGAGACAGAGAGACAAAACAGCTGGCTATTACTATAATCTATGCTTGAGATCTCCCTACTTCCCTTTGCATTCTATCCACCATACAGCTGCCATATCAATCTTCCTAACGCACAGGTATGGCCATGCCATTTAACTATTCAATAACTCCCAGTTCCTCCCAGTTGTCTCCAGGATCAAATATAAAATGTTCTCTTTGGCATTCTAAGCCCTTTACAACCTTGCTTCCTCCCACTTTTCCAATATTCTTACAGATTATTTCATACCCTAACCCCCACACTCAAATCTACTGGCTTCTACAATGTTTATTAAAGGAGATATTCCAATTCACCATGTCTGGAATACCTTTGATTTTATCTATAACCTCCTAGCTTCCCTGGTTCTCCTCAAGACCCAATAAAATTCTGTTTTCTACAAAAATCCTTTCCTTATCCCCATTAATGATAGTGCCCTCATTCTATTGATTATCTCTTTATTTGTGCTTAGTTGTTTGCATGCTATCTACCCCATAAGACTATAAACTTCTTGAAAGGAAGGATTTTGTTTTGCCTTTATTCATGTCCCCAGTGCATAGCACAATACCTGATACATAGTAGGTGTTTAATAAATGTTTATTGACTGACTTATGGGGAGAGGAAGATTCTGAATAATAACAAGTTAAAATGGAATTACCCATAATTTATTAGACTTTTTTTAAGGTTGCTAAAAGATTTGATAGAAAAAAACCTTCCAAGATAAATATGAGTTGTAATAGGAAAGTTTTACATGAACATATACATTTTTAAAATATATGGTATTTTTGGCAACTGACAATTAGGTCCAAGTTCTGCTAGATCTGTAACTTATCCTTTTGAGCTTGTAAAGTTTATCTTACAAATGAAGAATGTACTTTCCATAACTCTTGCAAAAGCAAGTTAATACCATCTCCCTTAATAGGGAGGTATTTACAAAAAAGAATAAGGGCCTAAATTAGTTCCTGTGTTGTTCTGGGAACAGTCTTTTATAGTTTGGCTTTATCTTGCCTTCTGACTCACCTTGAGCTCCCACAGAACCTTAGTTAAGGCAAAGGATTGAAAAGTATGTCTGCTTCACTAGAAGTTAATTGTGTGTGAGAGAAATAAAATGCAGTTTGGAATCCTATCTTAAGCTGATGCATGTAATTTACTCCCCATAAAGCAAGTTTCTAGTTGTCTTTTTTCTCAGGGGCTGGGCAATCTTTGTATAGTTTTAATCCAGTCAAGCTGTATTTGGATTGAACAGCTCCTCTGTTGATGACATAGGAATTTGTACTTTGAGAATATCTGTTATTTTCAGTAATATCTTAACATTTCAGTTTTTATAATACAACTGAAATGTTGTTGATAAATTTAATATAAGCATGTTAAAAAGTAAAAAGCAAATCATGAATATTCTTCCAAGATGATTTACTTGTTTAGTCTACAATTTTTACCTTTTTTTTTTTTTTTTTTTGCAGATTATAGATGTAATAGTAATGATGGTAGTAGCTTACACTCATTTAGCACTTTAAATTTTATGAATTACTTAATGCATATTTTCTCATAAAATCCTTACTATAACCTTCAGTTTTCATTTTACAAAGGAGGAAACTGAGGCAGACAGAGCTTAGGTGACTTGCTCAAGGCCATACAATTAATATCTGAGGCAAGATATGAAGTTATCTTGATGGATCTAAAGTCTGTGCTCTCACTATTATGCCATTAACTGCCTTAAAAGAATATTGACCTTGGAATTGATGCACCTAAAACCTTAACCTGCCATTTCCCAATTATGTGACCTCGACAATGACTGACACAATAAAACCAACAATGTTAACAATGAAACAAATGAAATTGAATTCTGTAAATTATAAGAAAAAATTTGGCCCCAAGATTATAGACATGAGATACACATCCCTTCTATATTGAAGAAGTGAGCGACTATGGGTGTGAAATAATACATACAACATCAGATTTGACTGATGTGTTGATTAGTTTTGCTGCAGTTTTTTGGTTGTTTGTTTTATTTTTCCCTCTCCTTTGCTACAATAGATGACTCTGAAATGGGAAGAGTGAGTGTTACATCAGTAAATATAGGTGATGTGCAAACAAGAGGCATCAATAACAAAATTAATAATACTTGCCCTACATACCTGAGAGGTTTCTTATGAGGATTAAATCAAACTACATAAACAAACAGTTCAGAAGTTAAAAATTACTATATAAGGGAAAAATCAATTTCATTATTAATGCTAAATTCCTCCCTAGATCAGAGTAAAAATGCCATCAAATTACACAGTAATCAAGCTTCCTACCTATTAGAAGGAAATAGCAGTTTAGATATGCTTTTGAGATGTAAATAATGGAAATAGAAGAACGTTTCTCCATTTCTAATTCATATTTCGTGAAACTTGTACTAAAGGTTAAATTTAAGTTGTTCTTGACAATAAATAAATGCTTTGTATGAGTCCCACATTTTATTCAGTGACCACCTCTCTTTCTTGGCCTTTGTTTACTTTACTGAAATATAAGAAAATTATACTATATAAGCTCTGTTCCTCTTTAGCTCCAATGGTCTTATGTCAAGGGAGTTTATCTTAATAATTTAGAAAAGAGCCAAGACTCAAGTCTAATTTTCTAATTGAAAAGCAAATTATTAAAAAAAACAAATAAATGTGTCGGTAATTCTGGTTCATAAATAGTGCTTCCAATTTCTACCAAACCGATACCAAGTTCCAGATCTAATATTATGATACAATAGCACAATGGATTTGTCATCTCATTGGTAGAGATATTGGTCCCTCTTTGTGCTGCTCAGTCATTACTTGCTCTGCTTTCCTCAGTACAGCCTGAGATCAAGCTATGAGCTCTCAGAACATTTTAGCATTTAGGGAGAATCTAGGCCATTTTTTGCTTATTTTAACCTTCATATTTGACAGCCATGGCCATTGAGCCAGTTTGGTATTATTCCTACTTGCAAGTGATTAATTGGATTTACGTGAGGGAAGGCTGGTGTGGTCCTATTCAAGGAAGAAGGATAAAAACAACTTGTCAGTAATAGTAACTGCCCTAATGGAGATCCAACTTGTCAGTTCCAATTGCGCAACACAGAGCATTCCTTATTTTTTCTCCTTTTCCCCCTCTCTTCAGATTTGGCCATTAATAGATCAATGGTTATTTCATTTGAGTGATAAGGTAGAAAGCCAAGTGAGGAACTGAGGAGTAAGAGGGGGAAAGCTGTGAGTGTGGCTAGATTTTTCAAGGAATTAAATTGAGAAAGAGAGGAGAGATGTGAGACAATAGTTTATGGAGATATTAAATTATCCTTAAAGATTTTTTAAAACAAAGGATGCTTATACATCTTTAAAGATAATAGGGAAAGAGCTAATTGTTAGAGAGATGAGAGAATGGAAAGATAATTAAGGATGCAATCTGCTGGAGAAAGAGATGGGATAGAATAAAGTGCAAGAGTAAAATGGTTGGATTTGAAAAGGGGAAGGACCACTTCTTTTTTTCAGAGCTCAGGAATGATAGTCTTGAAAAGACAGGAGCAAAAAGTAATATGTGTTGCAGAAGTGGTGGTAACTTGAATTAGTAGAGAGTTTCCTCATCCAAGATTCCCTATAATAATTAGAATAATATATTATATAATAATTATACATAATTACTAAATATCCAATATAATAATCACATATTGTCCTATGATATATTGTGACATAATAATACATTGTGCAATAATAATTATTATTATATAATTAATATACTAATTCCTAATGATTTCTGTGATTTCACTGGAACCTATTCACATTTTAGTTATATACCTGTTAAAGTCTTTCAAGTCAATCTACTATCTTGAGAAAAGAAAATATACCCCAAAGTGTCTAAGCAGACCAAGAGAAATCTGGTTAGATAAAAGAAAAAATTGAATATCTTCAATTCATTGGAAATAGATGAATAAGCAAATTGTATGAGTAGCAGCTAGGGCCACTAAAGAATAAACACTGGATATAAGAAATTGGATCAGAAGCTGAAAAGATCAATTTTTTAAAAAGTTGCAATTTTGGAACATTTCAATAATAGGAAAAAATCAACAATTTGTATATTTGTATGATGCCATCTGCTGGGTATCATATAGTCCTATAGCCATTTCTAATTTTATGATAGAACATATGGCACGTAATTAATTTTCACTAGGTTTCTATCACGAGTGTACATTCTCTACACTAGCATAAAAAATATCCCTGCAGAAAGAAACTCCTTAGAAAAGGAACTCATTGTTTTATCCAAATTGTGTTCCTATTAGCAGTCCTAAAAGTAAAAAAGGAAAACTTTTTTTTCATTGCATCTGAAGAAGAGACAGTTTTCCATATATATAGTAAGCTCTTTGTGGACTTGTCCTCAGTTTTTCCCAGCTGCTACCCTTGTCAAATCATTTAATTTCTCTTTCAGATTCCTTTTCTTTAAAATAAGTGGGTTAGGGTTGATGACTTCCATAGTTCTTTCTAGTTTTTAATACATTGAATCCACAAACATTCAAACATGATAACCAGAATGAGTACTAGCTGTGATAACGGGTAAACTATAGACCCATAATAGCAGAAATGGGTAGGTGATTCTCAGACCATGATGCATTCAAACCAATATATAATTAAGGTATGGATCTTAACAGGACATTTTAAAGGTATAGCTCAAAAGAATGATGATGAAGCTAGGTTATGACCTAGCTTTTGGTGAAGAAATAATAGAGTAGAAATGCAGGAATAAAACATACATTACCAGACACCAACTCTCTAGAAGCATTTATAACTTTTTGAGGCATTGGGGCATATATTGGAATAGGAACAATTTAAATTAATATGCTTTAAAGGAAGGGTTAGTGAGGAGGAGATTATATTTATTTGGCATCCAGGGATGCTGCTCCTTGTCTTGCGAAGGATACAAATGCATTACCAATTTAGGTGACTTCTGTTCTCTCTAGCCTGCATTTTCAAGATCAACTAATAAAAATTTGATAACCAAATCAAACAAGACACTTAAACAAAAGCAAAAAAAAAACTTTACTATATTTATTTGAAGAGAGGTCCTTATAATAGTCAAAATGTAAACACTGTTATAAATATACAAATTAATTACAAAAGACTTATGAAAAAAGGCACTATCTGCATCCAGAGAAAGAAATGATAGATGTATATAAAGAATGATTTTAAATACAAATGTATATATATATGTGTTTATATATATTATATAATAATAATTAATTTATATATCTATTAGTACACACAAGCATATTTTTGTGTATTGATATCCATCTCTGGGGGAGGAAAGAAAAGAACAAACAAAAAGAATGTTACATGCTAGCTTTATTATGTATTTAAAAGAGCAAGGTATGCATAATAGATTTGCAGTTTTCTGTGCAGAAATCTTTATTCTACTATGTTATGAAAATGCTTGTATTATTTATATGAAATAACAAATTTATGAAAAATTAAAAATAAAATACAAAAGAAATATGAGTTGGAGTAGGGTCAGGGTAAAAAGTTATTGCAAAGGAGTATGAATGTTTAAAACAAACAAACAAAAAAAAGCATAAAGAAAATATTTGAAATTAAAATAAAGTTTTAAAGATGTCTAAATACACCCAACTTTAATTCTTATTTCTCAGCATCTCCTGCCCTAGGTGCTCAGGGATTTCTTTATCCCAGAGGAAAATTTCTCATATACTTGCTCCAACTAAAATCCTAGATAGTGCTAACCCTCACAGTAATATCTGTGCTCTAAGAGAAAATCTTGGAGAAAGTAATTCAGAATACCATGGTATGACTGTCTAATGCAAGAAATTACAAACACAGCAATATCTAAAGTAAATATTTGAGGTCAGGGGCACATTTCTGGTATGGCAACACAATATGATCCAATCCAGTACAGCAAGGAGTTATTTAAGGAAGTTATTTTTTGTTGTTTTTTAATTGTAGTAAATTTATTTTTTAATTTATATTGCTTTATGAATCATGTTGGGAGAGAAAAAATCAGTGCAAAAGGGAAAAATCCATAGGTGAGATTAAAAAAAGAAGAAGTGAACATAGGATGTATTTACATTCAGTCTCCTTGGAAATTTTTCTGGATGTAGATGGCATTTTCTATCCAAAGATTACTGGGATTGCTTTGGATAACTGAACTGCTGAGAAGAACCAAGCCTTTCATAGGTTATCATTTCACATTCTTGCTATTATTGTGTATTATTAATGCTATTATTATATTCATGATTCTACTTGTTTCATTCAGCATCAGTTCATGTAAATTTTTCCATGCTTTTCTATAATCAGTTTTTCATCATATCCCATTACCTTCATGTACTACAGCTTGTTCAGCCATTCCCCAATTGATGGCATCCACACTTTTTACAATTCTTTGCTACCACAAAAAGAGCTGCTACAAACATTTTTGCACATATAGGTCCTTTTACCTTGTTTATGATTTCCTTGGGATATAGATCTAGTTATGGCACTGTTTATTCAAAAGTATGCATAGTTTTATAGTTCTTTGGGCATAATTACAGATTGCTGTTCAGAATGAATCATTTTCACAACACTACCAACAATGCATTAGTGTCCCAGTTTTCCCACATCGCCTCCAACATTTGTAATTATCTTTTCCTATTATCTTAGCAAATTTGAAAGGTATGAGTTGGCACCTCAGAATTGTTTTAATTTGCATTTCTCTAATTAATAGTGATTTAGAGCATTTTTCTTATAACTGTAGATAGCTTTAATTTCATCATCTAAGAATTGTGTTTTCATACCCTTTGACCATTTATCAATTGGGGAATGACTTGTATTTTTATAAATTTGACACAATACATATTTGACAAATTTGACACACTTTACATATTTTAGAAATGAGACCTTAATCAGAAATATTGACTGTAAAGATTTTTTTTCCTAGCTTTTACTTTCCTTTTAATCTTTTAATCCCTTGTTTATGCAAAAACTTTATAATAAATACTGCTTATTATTTTAAGGAAATCTCACTTTATCCCTCTGCTCTCTCGTGTTTTTAACAGGAATAGGTGCTGTATTTTGTCAAAAGCTTTTTCTGCATCTATTGAGATTATCATATGATTTCTGTTGGTTTTGTTATTGATATGGTCGATAATGGCAATAATTTTCCTGATATTGAACTAACCCTGCAGTTCTGGTATAAATCCTACTTTGTCATAGTGTATTCCCTGCTGATAATTTGCTGTAAACTTTTTGGTAATATTTTGTTTTAAAATTTGCAACAATATTCATTAGGGAGATTAGTCTGTAATTTTCTTTTTCTGTTTTGAACTTTCCTGGTTTAGGTATCAGTGCCCTATTTGTGTCATAAAAGTACTCCTTTCTTATCTATTTTTGCAAATAGTTTATATAGTATTGGAATTAATTGTTCTAATTGGCAGAATTCATTTGTGACTCCATCTGGTCCTGGAGATTTTTTTCTTAGGGAATTCATTAACGACTTGTTCAATTTCTTTTTCTAAAATGCCACCACTTAAATAATTTATTTTCTCTTCTCTTAACCTGGGCAATTTATATTTTGGTAAATATTCATCCATTTTGGTTAGATTGTCAGACTTGCTGCCATACAGTTGGGCAAAATAGCTCCTAATCATTGCTTCCATTTCTTTTTCATTTGTGGTGAGGTTACCCCCTTTCATTTTTGATGTTGGTGATATGTTTTTTTTTCTTTCCTTTTTTCTGATCAAATTAACCAGCAATTTATCTATTTTGTTAGTTTTTTTTTTTTCATAAAACTAACTCTTATTTGGTTTATGAGTTCTTAATCTCTATTTTATTCATCTCTCCTTTGAGTTTCAAAATTTCTAATTTTGTATTTAATTGGGCATTTTTAATTTGTTTTATTTTCTAGCTTTTTTAGTTGCATGCCTAATTAATTGATCTTCTCTTTCTCTATTTTATTTATGTAGCTATTTAGAGATATAAAATTCCCCTAAGGATGGCTTTGGCTGCTTCCCATGGGTTTTAGTATGTTATTTCATTGTTATCATTTTCTAGGATGAAATTATACATTGTTTCTGTGATTTGTTGTTTGACCCACTCTTTATTTAGAAGTGGATTATTTAGGCAGCCCTTTTTGTAGTGGCTAGAAACTGGAAATTGAATGGATGCCCATCAATTGGAGATTGGCTGAATAAGTTGTGGTATATGAATGTTATGTAATATTATTATTCTGTAAGAAATGATAAGCAGAATGATTTCAGAAAGGTCTGGAGAGACTTACACGAACTAATGCTGAGTGAAACGAGCAGGACCAGGAGGTCATTATATACTTCCACAACAATGCTATATGATGATCAATTCTGATGCACATGTCTTTCTTCAACAATGAGATGAACCAGATCAGTTCAATTTGTTCAATAATGAAGAGAACCAGCTACACCCAGTGAAAGAACTATGGGAAATGAATATGAACCACAACATAGCATTTCCACTCCCTCTGTTTTTGTCCACTTGCATTTTTGATTTCCTTCTCAGGTTATTTTTACCTTATGCCTAAATCCGATTTTTCTTGGGCAGCAAAATAACTTGTATGGATATGTATACATATATTGTATTTAACATATACTTTAACACATATTTAACATGTATGAGTCTACCTGCCATCTAGGGAAGAGGGTGGGGGAAAGGAGGGGAAAAATTGGAACAGAAGGTTTTGCAAGGGGCAATGCTGAAAAATGAGCCATGCATATATCTTGTAAATAAAAAGCTATAATGATTTTTTAAAGAAGTAGATTATTTAATTTCCTATTAATTTTAAGTCTATCTTTTTCTGGTCCTTTATTGAATATAATTTTATTGCATTGTGGTCCAAAAAGGAAGGATTTACTATTTCTGCCTTACTGCATTTGATTATGAGCTTTTTATGCCTTAATATATGGTCAATTTTTGTGTAGATGCTATGTGCTGCCTAGAAAATGCATATTCCTTTCTGTACCTGTTCAGTTTTCTCCAGAAATCTATCACAGTTAGGTTTACTAGGATCCCATTAACTTCCCTAATTTCTTTTTTGTTTATTTTGTGGTTAGATTTATCTGATTCTGATAGGGGAAGGTTGAGGTCTTCCACTAGAATAGTTTGCTGTCTATTTCTTCCTGTAATTGGCTTAAAATCTCTAGGAATTTGCTTTCTCTACCAAACTGGTTGCATATACATTTAGTACAGTTACTTTTTCATTATTTAAATTACTCTTTAGCAAGATGTACTTTCCCTCCTTATCTCTTTTAATAAGATTTATTTTTACTTTTGCTTTATCTGAGATCAAGATTGCTATTTCAGCTGAAGCATAATAAATTCTGTTCCTGCCTTTTACTTTTACTCTGTATATGTCTCTATGTCAAATGTATTTCTTGTAAAAAAAATCTATTGTTGGATTCTGTTTTTTAATCCACTCTATTTGCTACTGTTTTATGGGAGAGTTTATTCCATTACCATTTACAGTTATGATTACCAGTTCTGTATTACCCTCCATCCTATGTTCTCCCTTGTATATATTGTTGTTCTCTCTCTCCTCCCTGTCCTGTCGGGGTTTTTTTTTTTTTTTTTTACCCACCCCTCTACCTTATCTCCTATCACCCTCCCCCTTTTCTTACTAATGTTTTTGTTACCCACCCCACCTATTATCTTATCTTTCAGCAACCTTTCCCCCCTTCTCTTACCTATTTCCCTGATGTTTCTGCCCTCAATTTCTATCCTGTCCATTCCTTTTCTTCTTTCTTCCTCTACTTTTTTATGGGATTAAATAAATTTCTATACCCAACTGAAAGATTGTTACTCCCTCTTAGAGCCAAAACTGATGAGATTAAGGTTCAGAAAATGCTCATCCTCTTCCCTTTTTTCCCTTGATTGAAATAAGTCTTTCGAGCCTCTTGGTGTGAACTAATTGTCCCATTATGCCTTCCCTTTCCTCTTTTTTTCCAATATATACCTTTCCCATCTTCTTAATGTCTTTTTCTTTGATGTCATCTCATAGATAGATAGATAGATAGATAGATAGATATGGATGTTCTATAGGTATCTCAAATTTAACATTTCCAAAATATCACTTATTCTCTTGCCACCATTCCTATCATCATTGCCAGCAGTATTACCATTACTCTAATAATCAAGATTCAGAATTTCAATGTTATCCTCATCCCCTAAAACTCATTTACCCCACAAATCCAACCTTTGCCAAATCTTTATCCCTCTACTCCCCACAAAACATCTCTTCTATCAGTACCTTTCCTTTACTCACATAGCTATTACACATATTCAGATCTTGGTCATTTCTTTCTTGGATTATTAGCCTTCTAATTGGTCTTCCTATCTCTAGTTCCTATTTTAATCTATCCTCCATTCCACTGCCAAAACACTTTTTCTTTTTTTTTTTTTTTTTTATTTAATAGCCTTTTATTTACAGGATTTATACATGGGTAACTCCACAGCATCAACAATTGCCAAACCTCTTGTTCCAATTTTTCACCTCCTACCCCCCCCACCCCCTCCCCCAGATGGCAGGATGACCAGTAGATGCCAAATACATCAAAATATAACTTAGACACACAACAAGTACACATGACTAAAACACCACTCCGCTGTACAAAAAGAACCAGACTCTGAACCACTGCACAATTAGCTTGTGAAGGAAATCAAAAATGCATGCGCGCACAAACATAGGGACTGGGAACCCAATGCAATGGTTTTCAGTCATCTCCCAGAGCTACCTTTCTGGGCATAGCTAGCCCAGTTCATCACTGCTCCATCAGAAATGACCTGGTTGATCTCGTTGCTGAGGATGGCCTGATCCATCAGAACTGGTCATCATCTAGTATTGTTGTTGAAGTATATAATGATCTCCTGGTCCTGCTCATTTCACTCAGCATCAGTTCGTGTAAGTCTCTCCAGGCCTTTCTGAAATCATCCTGTTGGTCATTTCTTACAGAACAGTAATATTCCATAATTTTCATATACCACAATTTATTCAGCCATTCTCCAACTGATGGACATCCATTCAGTTTCCAGTTTCTAGCCACTACAAAAAGGGCTGCCACAAACATTCGTGCACATACAGGTCCCTTTCCCTTCTTGATAATCTCTTTGGGATATAATCCCAGTAGTAACACTGCTGGATCAAAGGGTATGCACAGTTTGATAACTTTTTGAGCATAGTTCCAAACTACTCTCCAAAATGGTTGGACTCGTTCACAACTCCACCAACAATGCATCAATGTCCCAGCAAAACACTTTTTCTAAAGCACAAACATTAGGTCTCCTTGCTACAAGTCCATTCTCTACACAGCTACCAAATTGATTTTCATAAAACACAAATATAGCCAAATTACATATACCCCACCCCAGCTCAATAAAGTTCAGTGGTTCCTTGTTATCTCTAGGATCAAATATAAACTCCCTTATTTGGCATTTAAAGTTCTTCACAAAGGAGGTCAAGGCCAGATGATGGAGAGAAGCCAGAAGTTGACTGACTTCTCCCCAATTTCCCTCAGAAACAACACTAAATCAAGCTTTTAAACAAATTCTAGAGTGACAGAACCAAAAAAAAATTTGGAGTGAAATAATTTTCCAGTTTAAGATAACATAGAAGGATTTTGGGAAAAGTCTGTCTCACTTGGGTGAAGGTAGAACACTCCACATACCCAGGATAAGGGAGGTGAAGGAAATCTAGCAGAAGGCTTTAAACAGAGGCAAAGTTCAGCAGTAAAGGCCCCTCCCTCCAAGCCTAGATGCTCCATGTTTTAAAAGGCCAACTGTGTGACCTCCAGCAGCAGTGTATAAGGCAAATTGAGAGTCCCTAAATCTCTGCACAAGAAGCTAGGCCAAAGCCGAACAGTGGGAAAGCTGCCAGTATTTTTGGCCCCAGCACAATAAGCCAGTGAGAGGCCTGTGTTAAAAAAAAAAAAAAAAAAAAAAAAAAAAGCCCTGTAAAAGGAGCTTGGGACAGGGTCCCCTAAGTCCTAGGAATAGACTTCAACTTTAAAAAAAGATTTAATAAAACAAAACAAAAAAAAATCCTTGATCATAGAAAGCTACTATGGCAACAGGATCAAGAATACAAACTCAGAAGAGGATAGTAGTGGCAAAATGCCTACATATAAAGCCTCAAAAGGGAATATGAATGATCTCTTGGAAGATCTCTTGGAAGACTTCAAAAAGGATTTTAATTTTCAAATAAGACAGAAGAAATATTGAGGAAAAGTAATGAGAATCATGCAGCACAATTATGAAAATAAAAGTTAACAGCTTGAAAAAGAAAGCACAAAAATATGTTGAAGAAAACAACTCCTTAAAAATAGATTTGGTGAAACGGAAAAGAAATATGCTGAAAAAATAACAACTCCTTAAAAATACATTTGCAAAATGGAAAAGGAGGTAAAAAAGAAAATAATTCATTAGAATTCATTAAAAATTGGACAAGTGGAAGCTAATGATTCAATGAGAAATCAAGAATCAAACAAAACTTTAAAAAAAGAAAAAATGTAAAATAGAAGAAAATATAAAACCTCATTGGAAAAACAATGAATCTGGAAAACAGATCCAGGAGAGATAACTTAAGAATTATTGGAGTACCTGAAAACCATGATCAAAAAAAGATAACATCTTTCAAAAAATCATCAAGGAAAATACCATGATATCCTAGAACCAAAGGGTAAAATAGTCATTGAAAAAATCTACTGAACAGCTCCTGATAGAAACTTTCCTTCCTTTCTTCCTTCCTTCCTTCCTTCCTTCCTTCCTTCCTTCCTTCCTTCCTTCCTTCCTTCCTTCTTTCCTTCCTTCCTTCCTTTCTTCTTTCCTTCCTTCCTCCCTTCCTTTTCTCCTTTTCCTTCTTTCCTTCCTTCCTTCATTTGTCCTTTCTTTACTTCCTCCCTCCCTCTCTTTTTTCTTTCCTTCTTCCTCCTTTCCTCCCTTCCTTCCTTCTTCCTTTCCTTCCAGTTCTTCCTTATTTCTTTCCTCCCTTCCTTCTTTCCTCCTTTTCTGCCTTCCTTCCTTTCTTCCTCCCTTCCTTCTTCCCTCTCTCCCTTCCTTCCACCCCCCATTCTTTCCTTCCTCCTTTTCTCTCTTCCTCTCTCCTTTCCTCCCTTCCTTCCTTCCTTCTTTCCTTCCTTTCTATCCTCTCTCCCTTCCTTCCTTCCTCCCTTCCTTCCTCATTTTTTCCCTTCCTTCCTTCTTTTCCTTCCTATAGCATCATACCCATATCTTCAGATGCTCTTAAAAACAATTTTTTCTCTTCTGTACCTCTGAACCTCCCAAGATATCTTGGGGTTTACTAGCTAAATTTCTTAAGAATCTTAAATCAAAACCAATCTGATTCTCATTAGCCATCAATAAGTCCTAGGCCAACTTCCATTTAGTCTTTGTTTGGGTCTCATTGAATATAAATAGAGTCATTTCTGCATTAACCAGAAACCCTGAGGTCTTTCCCTCCCAGATTCATTCATTCATTCATTTAGATTTTTTTTTTGGGGGGGAGGAGGGGACTAGATGAAAGAGGAAATTCTTTGCCTCAGTTGCTATCTTGTCTTAATCACTGAATGGACACAGCCTGTTGAAAACTTTAGCATAAAAAGGCCAAGGTCTCTCGTTTTATCCAGGGTCATCTCCATTTATCCTGATCTATATCTGACCACTGGACTCAGATGGCTCTAGAGGAGAAATTGAGGCAGGTGACCTTGCCCAGTTCTCCCTCCTTAAATCTCATTCATTTGCATGTTATAGCATCACCATCTTGATGTCATGGTCTTCTTCCAGAAGGAAGGACAAACAGAAACAATGACAAAGACTCTAAAATGAAAACTCTAGAAATATTGTAGCTAAATTCCAGAATTATTAGATTAAGAAGAAAATACTGCAAGCAGCCAGAAAGAAACAATTTCAATATTGAAGAAACACAATCAGGATTTCCTAAGACATAATAGCTTCCAATTTAAAGTATCAAAGGACTTAGTATATGATATTCCAGAAAGGAAGGGAGTTTGGACTACAACCAAGAATCAACTACCCAGAAGGATAGAGCATTATCTTTCAGGGCAAAAGATGGACATTCAATGAAATAGGGTATTTTCAATCATTTCTGATAAAAAGACCAGAACTGAACAGAACATTTGATCTTAAAATACAAAACTCAATAGAAGCATAAAAAGGTAAACAGGAAAGAAAAAAATATTATTTAAAGGTTAAACTGTTTACATCCCTACACCTGTTTCCATTCCCACATGGGAAATTGATATTTGTAGTTCATGAGAACTATATCTTTGTCAAGGCAGTTAGAAGGGTAGGGGTATAAGTTGACTTTAATGTGATGATAGGAAATAGAAATTGAAGGGTGGAAAAAGGATTGTATTGGAAAAGAGGAAAGGGGGGACAAAATGGAGTAAATTACATCACGCGAAGAAGCACAAAAATCTATTACAATGGGGGAAAGAAAATAGGGGAATAAACATTGTTTGAATCTTAATCTCATTGGATTTGACTCAAAGAGGGAATGACATACATATTTAATTTGACACAGACATTTTTCTCAGCCCATAGGGAGGCAGGAGAGGAAAGGAAAAAGAAATGGGGAGGCTGATAGAAGGGAGGGCAGATTGAAGGAGGTCAGAAGCAAAACACTGCTGAGGAGGGAAAGAGTGAAAACCGAAAGAAAAGTATAAATGGTGAAAAATAGGATGGAGCAGAGAAATACAAAGTCTGGTAAATTAAAAGCACTAATGCAATTTATTCTGAAGAGGAGATTGAAATGTGACTCATCAATACATCTCAAAGCACAATAAAGAAGAGCATAAAGATGGTTACAACTGTTTTTTCAATTATCCTATTGTTAAAACAAAAGGTTTACCTTTAAAAAAAAAAGAGAGAAGCCTGTATTAGAGAAAAGGAAGAATTTTCTGGCTAGGATGATGTTATTTGTGAATTGCTTGATATTATTGTTTGTTCATTTTTTTTAAAGGACCATTACATAAAGGAGGTGATATCGTGACATGCAAGAGAATTGGATTTAAGTGAGGGAAGACTATGCAAAGTTACCAGCCTCATTTTATCTTCCAGAGCCATCTGGGTCCAATGGCAAGATATAGATCAGGAGGACTGGAAATGGATTTGGATAGTGAATGTAGCCTTTAAAGCTAAAGTCCTTATGTCTTAATTTGTCTGATGCAATACTCAATCAGAAATGAAGGGTAGATAAGAAATTAGGGCAGCAGAGCCAAGATGCCCAAGTAAAGAAAGGGATTCCCTGGAGCTCTTCCTCAATTCCCCTTCCCCCAAATACTTTTATATAATGACTCTAAACAAATTTTGGAGTGGCAGAATCCATAAAAAATGAAGTGAAACAATTTTTCAACACAAGATAAAATAGAAGGCTAGCAGGAAAGAGTTGTTGCCCCAGAAAGTGAAACTCAGTTGAGTGGAGGTTGCCAGTGCAGACCCTGCCCTAGAAAACTAGGGGAAGGTCTGGCCCAACTGAATCGGTGACAGCAGTGGTGATTCTAAACTGCTCCTGAATGCATGATGACCAACTATGAAGGACTTGGTTCTTCTCAGTGGTTCAGTGACTCAAAGCAATTCCAATAGACTTTGGACAGAAATTGCCATCTGCATCCAGAAAAAGATCTAAGGAGATTGAATGTAAATCAACACAAGTTATGTACAATTCTTTTTTCTGTTTGTTTGTTTTTTTTATCTCTCCCATAGTTTTTTTTTCCCCTTTTGCTCTGATTTTTCTCTCAACATGAATCCTAAAACAATGTATATTAAAAATAAATAAACTTACTACAATTTTAAAAAAGACCATATCATCTTGAAAGAACTGCAAACTTAAAGGCCCTAGAAGTATCTCTGAAAAAAAAGCTGCACAAAACCAGTGAAGCTTGGGACAGTCCACCCACCATCCTAGAAGCAGAGTCCTACTTTAACAAAGAGTAAAAAGTCAAGTAATAATAGACTAGGACAATGAACAATAGAAAAAAAAATTGAACATAAAAAGTTGTTATGGTGTCAAAGAATGATCAAAACACATACTCAGAAAGAAATAACAAAATCAAGGATCCTACATGCAAAGTTTCCAAGAAAAATATATAATTGACATAAGGACAGGGAAGAGCTCAAAAAGGATTTTGAAATCTCAGTAAGATAAATAAAGGAAAAAACTGGGAAGAAACATAAGACTGATGCAAGAAAATCATGAAAAATATGTCAACATCTTAGTATGAGAAACATACACACAAAAATACTGAAGAAAATAGCACCTTAAAAAAAAAACTAAATAAAGGAAGTACCAAAAAGCCAATGAGAAGAATTCCTTTAAAAAGTATAATTGACCAAATGGAAAGAGAGGCACAAAAACTTACTGAAGGAAAAAAGTTCTTATTTATTTGTATTTATTTAATTATTTTTTGAGGGAAGGGATGAGGCAATTGGGGTTAAGTGATTTGTCCAAGATCACACAAGTAGTAAATGTTAAATGTCAGAAGTCAAATTTGAATTCAAATCCTCTTGACTTCAAGACCAGTGTTCTATCTACTGTGCTACCTTGCTTCCCCTCCCCCCCCAAAAAATTCTAAAAAATAGAATTGGCCGAATGGAAAAGGAGGTACAAAAGCTAACTGAAGAAAATAATTCCTTAAAATGTTAATTGAGCATGGGTCAGCTAGTTGGTGTAGTGGATAGAGCATCAGCCCTGAAGTCAGGAGGACTTCAGTTAAAATTTGACCTCAGACATTTAACATTTCCTGGCTGTATGGCTCTGGGAAAGTCACTTAACCCCAATTGCCTCAGGGGAAAAAAATAGAATTGAGCAAATGGAAATGAGAATTTAAGAAACAATAAACAATACCAAAAAATGAAAAGAATAAAAGACAACATGAACTATCTCATTGGAAAAACAATTAACCTAGAAAACAGATCCAGGAGAGAGAATTTTAAAATAATTATAAAGTGGCAAAAGCCACAATTAAAAACAACAACAACAACAACAACAACAACAACAAAAAAAAAAAAAAAAAAAAAAAAAAAAAAAAAAAAAACAAGAAAAGAACCCAAACATCATTTTTTTTCAAGAAATAATGAAGGAAAATATCCCTGATTTTCTAGAAGCAAAGAGTAAAAAAGAAATTGGAAGATAACTTCCTGAAAGAGATCACAACATGAAAACTCCCAGGAATATCATAGCCAAATTCCAGAGTCTCCAGATCAAAGAGAAAATATTGCAAGCAGCCAGAAATAAGAAGTTTAAGTATAGTAGAGACACACTCAGGATAACACAAGATTTAGAAGAGTCTACATTAAAGGATCAGAGGATTTAAAATATAATATTCTGGAGGGCAAAGGAGTTAGGGTTACTACCAAGAATCCAGGAAAATTGAGTATAATTGTTCAATGGAAAAATGAATATTCAGTGACACAGAGGACTTTCAAGTATTGTTGGTGAAAAGACCAGAGCTGTACAGAAAATTTGTCTTTGAAATATAAGACTGAAGAACAGCATAAAAAAATGTAAATAAAAAAGGAAGTCATAAAGGACTTAAAAAAGTTAAATTGCTTACATTGCTATATGGGAAGATGCTACTTGTAACTCATAAGAATTTTCTCATTATTAGAGCAGTTAAAAGGTTATATATGGACAGAGGACATAGGTATGAATTTAATATGAAGGGATGATATCTAAAAAATATGTATAATTAAGAGACGAGAGAGAATTATATAGGGGAAAGGGAGACATAGAATGGGATATATTATCTCACATTAAAGAGGAAAGAGAAAGCTTGTACAGTGGAGGGAATGAGAATTTCTGATGAGAATTGGCTCAGAGCAATAAACTGGGAAAATATTTTTATAGTCAAAGGTTCTGATAAAGGCCTCATTTCCAAAATATATAGAGAATTGACTCTAATTTATAAAAAATCAAGCCATTCTCCAATTGAAAAATGGTCAAAGGATATGAACAGACAATTCTCAGATGAAGAAATTGAAACTATTTGTAGTCATATGAAAAGATGCTCCAAGTCATTATTAATCAGAGAAATGCAAATTAAGACAACTCTAAGATACCACTACACACCTGTCATTGGCTAAGATGACAGGAAAAAATAATGATGATTGTTGGAGGGGATGCGGGAAAACTGGGACATTGATGCATTGTTGGTGGAGTTGTGAACGAATCCAACCATTTTGGAGAGTAGTTTGGAACTATGCTCAAAAAGTTATCAAACTGTGCATACCCTTTGATCCAGCAGTGTTACTACTGGGATTATATCCCAAAGAGATTATAAAGAAGGGAAAGGGACCTGTATGTGCACGAATGTTTGTGGCAGCCCTTTTTGTAGTGGCTAGAAACTGGAAACTGAATGGATGTCCATCAGTTGGAGAATGGCTGAATAAATTGTGGTATATGAAGATTATGGAATATTACTGTTCTGTAAGAAATGACCAACAGGATGATTTCAGAAAGGCCTGGAGAGACTTACACGAACTGATGCTGAGTGAAATGAGCAGGACCAGGAGATCATTATATATGTCAACAACAATACTATATGATGACCAGTTCTGATGGACCTGGCCATCCTCAGCAACAAGATCAACCAAATCATTTCCATTGGAGCAGTGATGAACTGAACCAGCTACACCCAGAAAAAGAATTCAGGGAGATGACTAAAAACCATTACATTGAATTCCCAATCCCTATATTTATGCCCACCTGAATTTTTGATTTCCTTCACAAGCTAATTGTACAATATTTCAGAGTCTGATTCTTTTTGTACAGCAAAATAACGGTTTGGTCATGTATACTTATTGTGTATCTAATTTATATTTTAATATATTTAACATCTACTGGTCATCCTGCCATCTGGGGGAGGGGGTGGGGGGTAAGAGGTGAAAAATTGGAACAAGAGGTTTGGCAATTGTTAATGCTGTAAAGTTACCCATATATATAACCTGTAAATAAAAGGCTATTAAATTAATAAAAAGAGAGAGAGAGAGAATTGGCTCAGAGGAAATAACATTCACATTCAATTGGATATAGAAATTTATCTTACCAAACAGAAAAGTAGAAAGGGAAGGTGATTAGAAACAGGAGTAGTGATAGAATGGAGGGCAAATTTGAGGAGGGATTTTGAGGAGGGACAGTGTTAAAGGAAACAGAGAATGGAATAAAGGAGTAGGGAAATAAATTAGCAAGAGTAATTGTGAAAAAAAATTGAAGCAAGTTTCTCTCATAAAGGCCTCATTTCTCAAACATATAGAGAATTGAATCAAATAATACAAATAAGAGCCATTCCCCAATTGATAAATGATCAAAAGATATGAACAATTTTCAGATGAAGCAATTGAAACTATCTATAGCCATATTAAAAATGTTCTAAATCACTATTAATTGGAGAAATATAAATTATAATAAATTTGAGGTACTATTTCATACCTATTAGATTGAAAAAATGACAAATATTGTAGGGTTAGGGTTAAAAAAATGAGTTAGGAAAAATGTTACATTTTTACAATTTACAATTTCATTGTTGGTAGAATTGTGAACTGATTCAACTATTCTGTAATTTGAAACTATGCCTAAAGGGCTATAAATCATGCATACCCTTTAACCTAGCAATACTGCTACTAGATCTGTACTTCAAAAGCAATTTTTTTAAAAAAGAAGGATATATACATACAAAAATATTCATAGCAGCTATTTTATGATGGCAAAGAACTGGAAATTAAGGGGGTGGTCATCAATTGGGGAATGACTGAACAAATTGTGGCATGTGATTATGATGGAATACTACCATGCTATAAGAAATGATTAGTAGGATACTCTTAGAAAAGCCTGGAAAGACTTCATAAGCCATTGCAAAGTAAAATATATTGTGTACAAAGTAACAGGAATATTATAAAATGATTAGCTTTGAATGACTTAGCAACTTTCAGCAATATAATGATCTAAGACAACTCCGAGAGACTTGTGATAAAAAATCCTGTCAATCCTCAGAGAAAGAGGTGCAGGGGGAAAAGAGTCCATAATTCAGTTTTATTCATGATATGGAAAGAATTATGAAACTGTTCAATCCATTTTGTGTTCAGGTGGTTTACTTAGCTAGGATACATAGAAGAGAAGAAACACTGTCCTCTGAAATAGAATCCTATCATAGGTTCTTCCAAGTTACAGTCATCTCCAGAGCCAAGCAAAGAGTTCCCTCATTGCAGTCCATCCATTCTGTGTGAGTGGAAAGTTGGCAGCCAGACCTCCAATTTATTAGTTTTTGTGATTTGTTGTCTTGCTTGAGTAAGCATTAAACAGAAGGAAACCTTTCTCTCTAGGTGAAAAATTACTTTCAAATTTTCCACTTAGGAAATTTAGTCCTGGTGCTTTTACTGGAGACTAAACCTGAAGTATAACCCCAGGGGGGGTCTGCAAGATGCCAAGATAACCATAGTTCAGGCCCTTCTGTGTACAGCAATCTTGCTAGTATTTTTATCATTTCTCCTCTACTGCAACACTTTTACTTTTTTATTCTGAAGGTTTAAGTGACTTTGAAAGCCTTTGTATAAATAGACCTCTTTTGAAATTCCAATGTACATCTTCCCCCCCCACCCTTCTTCCCCTTGATTTACCTTGTAATTTATTTCTTTATTTCTGACATATTTCACTTAAGTTGCCAGGTAAGGGAGTTGGGAGAAGCTGAAAACAGAAAATTGTAATTAAATCATAGGTTGGCTATCAATATAGGAAAAACAGAAAGTATTGTGTATATGTATATTTACATACATATACATACATGTGTGTAATGTATGTATATATCTTTACATACACACACACACACACACACACACACATAAAATAAAACATGAGATGGGTCACCAGTAAAAGAGAGAAGTGGCAAGTGATAGGAAGTGATAGGAAGGCAAGTGATAGGGAGCTGAGGTTAATGAACTGTCCTGGTTTTATTTTTGTAAATAATAATCAGAGACTGCTTCACCCAGTCTATAACAGTTTATTCCTAGTGCCAGGAAATCGTATATTATTGCTTCTTAGCTGAATGATTCATGAAAGTTGGAGTGGAGGACAAGGCAGACAGACAGTGCTATCCATAGCAAGGTCTTTAATGAGACAATGCAAGGTTCAAACTGCACATAGCGCAATATTTTTCTTCTCTGCACAATCTATATTAAGTCGATATCCCACTAAAACCCAACATTTGTTGCATTTTTCCAATTTAGCTTCTGTCAATGTCCCTAAAAGTGCTGAGCCCATCAGACTGCCTTCTCCCACACAAATTTCAATAACCGTGGAGTGAGAAATGCCATTAGCCAGTATCAAAGCTTTTAAACAAATAGCAAGTCTTTTCTCCTCATCTGCTTTACTTCTGTTCAGTTGTCTTCTCATCAAGAATTATAAAAATATATGAAGCCATCTTCCCAAATAATATGGTAAGAGGGTATTTATTTACTGAAGAAGCAAAAGGTAGAGAAAATGATGTGATGAGGGGCTATTTATAGTGAGCCTAGGCCAGGTTTAAGAGGGTAGAATATTTCCAGGTGACAGAATAGGATTCAAATGGGTTCATTCAAATGTCATTATGACTGAATTCAAATCTTTGATTCAACCCCTTACAAAATCACTAAAAACTAACCCATTACAAAAAAACAAACAAACAAACAAAAAAGCACCATCTTCAAGGAAATTGGAGAAGGTAAAATAAAGTAGTCATTTCAAGGTTGGAGAATATATCTAGTTACAGGGGAAAATAAAAATCCAAAGGTAAAAAGAAGTCATAACTTTCATAACAATAACTTATTTTTATAAAGCTTTAAAATATATAAAGCATTTTGCTTGTAATATCCCTGTGAGATAAGTAGTATGAGTATTGTTATCTCCATTTTGCAGATGTAAACCAAGGTTGAAAGGGGTTAAAAGACTTTAGATCATAAGCTCAAAGATTTAAACCCGGAAAGGGTGTCAGATACCATGAAGATAACTCTCTCATTTTATATGTAACAAAAACTTCAAGTAACAACCAAAAAAAAAAAAAAAAAAAAAAAAGACTATCTTCATCATTAGGTAAAGAAAGAGACTAGAAATATTAAGTGTTTTTAAACAACATTCTGGATTGGAGAGCAAGGTGCTTTGATTACAAATCATCATATCTTCAGGAAGCAATTTCTTCAACCTATTCCAAACCTATTCCATCTAGTCAGGCTAGCAGCAGACAGATTCAGTACGCTATGCCCAGATCTGTTATCTACTGACCCTATTATCTAGGTTCATTGAGCAAGTTATAGAAGCAGAATTTGAACCCAAATCTCTGCTAATTTGAGATCTGTTGCTCTTTCTACTAAGCATGCTAGTTATGGAAAGATTATTAAAATCATTAACATAAAAATCATCCAAATCTAAGTTCTGGAAGAAATTAAATGGTGATTCTAAAAGAACGTTCATTCTTTTTTTTTTTTTTTTTTTTTAATTTAATTCAAGCCTAGTAGTAGAACTTACCTGAAGGAGGCATTTTTGTTCTTAGATTCTATGCAAAGGCATCCAGGGGAGGAGACTGAGATGGAAATGGCAAGGATGAATGGATAGAGAGGGAGGAGTACCAACAAGAGTCAGATAACCAAAACAAACAAATAAAACACATTTTTATTACATTCCTCTTGTGAGCTGAGTCCTCTGAATTCTATTATCCCCATTTTATAGATGAAGAAACTGAATCTTAGAGAGGTTAACTGATTGGCTAGATCACACTAATGAGAAGTGACAGAATCAATTTTCAAACCTCAGGTCTAATGAACATAGCACATATTCCTTATATATTATTCCAATGGTCCTCAAACGTTTTATTCTCTGACCTTTTATAATCCTAAAAATACCAAGACCTCCAAAGAGCTTTTGCTTAAATAGGCTTTGCATATTAATATTTATCACATTAGAAATTTAAAAGATTATATTTTAAATATGAATTCCTTTAAATGCTAATAAACAAATTATATAAATTACATAAATAAACATAAATAAGTTTATGAAAAATATATTTTATAAATATATTATATTTAAAATATTTTAATATATTTATTATTAATTATTATTATGTTATATATTATTTTATTATATATTATAGACAATTATACATTATATTACTTTATATATTATATTACATGTTAATATAAATATGTTAAAATAAAATATATTTTATAAAACTAAAAATCAATGAGAAAACATTTTACTTTTTTGTTTGTAAATTTCTTTTAACATCTGACTTTATAGAAGACACCTGGGTTTTCATATCTGCTTCAGCATTCAGTCTGTTGCTTTATGTTGTTGTGGGTGAAATTTTTGAAGAAAATTTGGCCTCCCACAGATATAACTACAACATTACACAGCTTCCTGTTTTACTTATATGACTAGAATAAATATTCCAGAACTTATTTATCCAAATCACATATTATATATTTAGATCTGGAAGAAATCTTTTTATGGTTGAGGAAACTGAGGGCCAGAATGAATATTATCCTTCAGAATAGTGACCTTGGGAGAAGATACCTATTCCCAGATATTGTCATCATTTGAAACATGCTTAGACTTTACAGAATAAGCCACTTGAGATTAAACAGCCTCATTACTTGATTATAGTACATTTCATTTTAGAGATGTCTGTCTAACTTGTAACTAAATAATTTTGACTATTTCCAAAAATCAAAGCAAACCTCAGGAGACAAATATGTACTTTATTCAGAAAACTCTTATCACAAGGTTCTTACATTCTATTTACATTATGGTAGTCATGTAAAATTTCTGGGTATAAGATTTTTTAAAAGAATCTCAGAGATCTTAGAAGTCATTTAGCCCATTCTGGATCAGAATAAAAATCTTCTTCACTCTTGAGCAGTAGTCATTTAGTCCACTTGAAAATCTCCCAAAATAGGAAATCAACATCTTGCTTAACCCACTACATTTAGAGGCACAGTGCCTAGATAGAACACCAGACCTGAAGTCAAGAAGACCTGAGTTCACATATGGCCTTAGACACTTACTAGCTGTGTGACTCTGGGAAAATCATTTAATCTTTGTCTACCTCAGTTTCCTCAAGGATAAAATGGGTCTAATGATATCACCTATCTCCCATAGTTGTGAAGATCAAATGATACTTGTAAAGTCCTGAGAACAGTGTCTGGCACATTGTAAGTAAATAATAAATGCTTGCTGCCATTTATTCAATACCTTTTCTACTTTGTTCCATGTCACTGGTGACAGGGAATCAAAAGTTTAGGTAATCTATTCTAGTGGAAAAGTGGAAATTTTAAAGTACTTCTTTCCTTCCTCCTTCCCCCCATTCTTTCTTTTTTTCTCTCCCTTGTCTTTCCCTTCCTTCTTTCCTCTCTTCTTTCCTTCCTTCTTTCCTTCCTCTCTCTCCCTCCTTCCTTCTTTCCTTTTCTTCTCTCCTTCCTTCTTGTAATTACTAGGAATTTTGTGTATCATTAACAGCCTCACTTTACTTAAGACCTCTTGCTTCTACTTCTGCCCTCCAATACCCTTGATATCCTAGCAACTCTTCTTTTAAAGTACTCTGATTTATTACTGTGCTTCCTAATATATGACTGCCAGGTCTGAACAGGAAGAAGATGAATTCATAGATGAAGAATGATGACTAAGATTCAGGTAGACCTGGGTTCAAATCTTGCCTTAGATACTAGTTGTATTACCTTGTGCAAGTCACCTAACCCCTCTCTGCTTCATTTTCTTAACCTGCAAAATGAATGAGCTGTACTCAGTCTCTAAGATTAACTTCAGGCTCTAAATTTATAATCCTATGACTAGCCATCCTTGATCTCCCCTAAGAAGTAAATTTTTTTAAAAAACAAATTGATTCTGAGTTTGACTTCCTTTTTATACTGAGAAAGGCAATCTAAATATTTATGAAGACAGAAATTAATGCTGAACTCTTAAGCCTTATTTAAGGGTTTTCTTACTTCTGAGACAGGAGAATTAGACAAAAACTTCTGAAATTCTCTCTCCAATCTCTGTTTCCAGTACTCAGGGGATACCAGTCAGCAGTTCCAGAATAAAATGATTTATTTACTTGTTAACCGATAACTTAACATCTGTCTCTTTAATAACACCTAAATTAATTACATAAGCCTGGCAATATCTAATCACAGGGGGAAAAAAATCTGTGAGTTTCAAAGCATCATCTACCTATTTGTTACTGTAAGATAAAAAATGTCATTGAATCTCCACCTCCCCAGAAAGACTGCCATGAAGAGATCATTAGGAAAAGAAAACACTCAAACCTATTTGAGATGCATCTGTTCCTAGGGCTGGGACTGGAACAACAGACAAAACACTAATTCTAAGCAAACACTAAAAGACTGAATGCTATAGCCTTCCAATAGAAGATCCTTATCAAATAACTCATACAGAAGCCTTTTCCTTAATCTCGTGTGATACAGATGAATTCATCAACCTCAGAATATTGGTAACTAGGTCATAATCTTTCCCAGGGCAGGGAATCAGACCTCTGCCAATTTTGTATATGCTTTTCTACAATGTATATATACCCTAAACTTCATATGCAGTCATTATTTAAAAGGCATGAGACAATTATAAGTTGAAGGTTCTTTCTTTATGTTAAAAAAAAAAAAAACTAATTTTAATTGGCAATATGCTTTGGGGTCAGTCAGTGAACACATTCATTAAACATTTATCAAGTGTTTACTATGTGTCAGGAACTGTACAAAGTCTAGGGCTTACCAAAAATGAGGAAAAACTATGAAAAGGTAGTAACATTCTGATTGATGGTATGACAACATCTAAATAACTATATATACATACAAGAGCAAGGTAATGAGGTGAATAGAGTAACTGGACAAGAGTCAGGAAAGAAGTGAGTTTGAATTCTGTCACAGACTAGCTAGGCAAGTCATTTAATCTTTCTCAGCCTCAATTACACATGTAAAATGATGATATCAGCATCTTCTGTACAGAGCAGATCTTAGGATGAAATGAGGTCATATATGTAAAAAGATTTTACAACTCAAGTCACTCTATGCTATAGCTATCATTATCACCATCATTATTGTTAGCTCTCTCCTATTCAGTGAGCCAAGTCTTGTAACAAAGAATTTTTAAAAGGGGAGGAAGACAATTCAGCAAAACTAATCTGCTCTCGACCAAATGTGTCAGTGTACTGGTATATTCCATACCAATGCCCCCACCCCCACCCCATGATAAACAGAAAAGGTGCATTTTTCTTTTTGTTCTACAGGGTTAAATTTGATCCTTAAAATTATCCAATGTTCAAATTAGGTTGTTTTTGTTTTTAATTTACATTGCTATAGTCATTATGTATGTATTATGCAAAGCAGGTAGAAAAAATGCCAGTCCTGGAATCAGGAAGGCTTGTCTTTCTGAGTTCAAATCTGGCCTCAGACACTAATTATATGATTCAATATAAGTTATTTAGCACTGTTTGATTCAGCTTCTTCATCTATAAAATAAGCCAGAGAAGAAAATGGCAAACCACTGTATTTATCTTTTCAAAACAAAACAAAACAAAACTTCAAATGGGGTCACAAGTAGTGGATACAATTGAAAATGTCTAAATAATAATAGTCATTTTGCATATCATCTTTTTGATTCTGCTTTTTGTCCCTATGCATCACTTAATATAAATTCTCCAAAATTTATTTGAATTCTTTATAATTATCAATTATTGCATTCCAGCAATATGCCATTATATTGATGATCACAATTTCATTGTCTAGTAGCCAACTGATGACATGAACAAATAAACAGGAGAAAAAAAGCTAACTCTTATTGTGTTAATCACTATGCTAAACACATAAATTGAAGTCCCTAACTTCAAGAAACTTATATTATAATAGGAGTAAACAACAAACATGAAGGATTGGTGGTTTTAAAAAAAGGCATTTGATTTGGAAAGTTTGAAGAATGGTGAATTGAGTCATAGAGGAGTTTATTGTTCTATCTTTTGTAGTAGCAAAAGTATTAATTTGATTGCCATTTCATACCTGGAAATTTGAAGAGAGGTTATGGGAGAGGATATAAAGAAATATATAAAAAAAAGGTGGATGAGAGACAATGTGAAACATAGTTAAGAACAGCTAAGTTTTGTAGCATTCATCAATTAGAGCAAGCATGGGTCCGAAGGCAAGAATTCAAGAGCTGAGAGAGATGAGAGAGTTAAGTTCTTGAAGAATAGGGGTATAGTGGCAATTAACATCTGGCAGGGTGGAGGAAAGCATGCATTTACACACTTAAATTTAATCTTAATTATTAACCTTCTCTCCATTACTTTATTAAATCTAGACAATCAACAAAATAATAAATCAAACCATATTTGTAACATTTGCTGATTTCCAAGGCATAAATGCTCACACTGAAAATTTAACGATCTATTTTGTGCTTGTATGAGCTGACTCCAGCATTCTCCTATAGAAGATTAATAGAGACAACACATCAAAGTCTAAAGGTCCAGAAAGTGCAGTGGAAGAGTAGATGACAAGATATGACCAAGATGGAATCTCTATACTTAAACCGTAACAAACCTCTCCTTGTAAGAACATGCCAAATTAAGTCAAGTTAACCAAAATAAGGACCACATCTGACAATGCACACAGCCAATTTCATTCTCAAATGATTTCGCTTTAATGGAAACTTTGCAGGTAGAAATTCATGATCATTGTGAAACATTTTTGCTTAGTAAGCCATGTAATAATCTAAAACCCTTGTTTTAGAAAAGAACAAATTAAGCACTAGTACTGTTAAATGATTTACCCAAAGTCATACACATAGTATCAGAAACATTGTTTGAATCTTTTTCTTCTAACTGCAGAGCTCCATACTACTATGAATTAGTCTCTCAACAAGCTTTCTGCAAACTTTCTTTTTCTAATCTTTATTGCTTTTTGTTGTTTTTATGAATCATTACTGCTCATAGTTTACTACTTCCTCCTTTGTTCTTCATAACCTTCTCCCTCTTACCAAAAAACATACACCTTAACTAGTGGTCACTCCCTGGCTCTCTCTTTACTTGTTAAGGAGATAAAGTGTTTGCTAGCTAAAATGGATTATAGTTTCTTTAAGTTTCTTTATGGCATTTGATTTATACTAGCTATGCTTACTTAGAAAAGAATAATAATGTCATTGTTGCTTTTATGTTTTATTTCCTCTTTTTTCATACTCTATAGCTTGCTTAAATAACCCAGGTTGGAGATAGCCCAATTGGAGGCCATCTATTCTCATTTTTATTCTTTCTTCCCATTTGAAATTTATGTTGAATTTGTAATAAGTCAGTGTTTGAATTGACTTTGGACAAGTTGATTTGGAAATGAATCATCTGGAAGTAATCAGTCATTTCCAATTTGTTGAAATTTAATCAATTTCTTTTTAAATGATGCTACTGAGTATTTACCATGTCCAATCTTCTCTTTTTAAGGGAAGTTTATATGTATGTGTGTGAATGTATGTATGAATATATGTGTACATTTACCTTTTTACCAAGCTTTTGACATTTTTTGTTTCTTTATTTTCCATTGTTTTTCAACATTTTCATCAATTTCCCCTATACGCATATTCACACAGAAGTCATCTAGTATCAATACTCATATCTTTCTCATATCATAGAATTTGCCAGACCGTGCTCTTTACTAGCATTATCTTTGAGATCCCAGAGCCACCTTCAACTCAAAATGTAACGTTTTAGCAGAACTCAGATTATTTCTCTAAAAGGTATTTCCTCCCCCCACAGAATATAAATTCCCCGAGGGCAGGAACAGTTGATTTTTTTTTTCTTTCTATACTTAGTACCTTATATAACTTTAAACACCTAGCTGCCTTTATATACTCAGCTAGAGAGCTTACACAAAGAGGTCTTTCATAAGTGTTCGTGGAATTTTGAAAATCTGGCCCCTACATTTTATAGATAAAGAAGTTTTTATGTAGTTATGGTCACCCAAAGGTAGAATTTCAAATATAATTCTGGGGAAAAAAAACATTTTATTCTAGACTTCTTTCTTGAGCTATAATTTTAGAACCTAGCATCCTGGGCAAGGGGACATCACACAATTGTAACTAACAATAATCCATTAGCTTTTCTACATGAAGTCCATTGTGAAGAAGCCACTTAACTTTGTTTAAAATGTTTCTGTTGTTTTCAGGCAGGTGCTAAAATGCTGTAATGAAAAAGAAATGTTTGGCCCCTTTTTAGGAGTTGCAGAGAATTTGTAGGGAAAAGCTGTAAAATAGAAATACAATTCCAGACTGCAGCCAGGCTATCTGAGGGAAGTCAATGCTGCAGATGGAAAGATGTGTCACCACTTTAAGAATTTGGGGGGTGAAGCACGAAGGAGACAGCTGTGTTGCTGGCGGAAAAAAAAAGAAGTGTCTTCATGTATAAATTTCCCTTTGTGTGACAGGAGAGACCATTAGAAGAGGAGATGCTCAGAGTGAAGGTGCTAATAGGATAATTAGCTTTCAGAAGGAGTAGGCTACATTCTCTGCCTTCCTAGCCTCTCCACCCACTCACTTTCCCTTCAGTAACTAGCAATCTGGCTTCCCTTCCTGCTACTGAAATGGTCCTAATTGGTGAGTCCTTCCCCATGCCTACTATTTTAGGCAGTCTCTGGCCCTGCTTCACTTTACTTCCTACTCCCCGGGATTCTTCTCATCAACTGCTGTACTACTCTTTCCCACCTGTTCCTCTCTCTAGCTACCCCTTATCCCCACGCAACTTACCTCACCTCTCCATCAATACCTTTCCGTTCGGGGAGTGTAATCAAATCACTGATACTTGACTCTTTGGCTCTATTCCCAGTCCCTGTTTACTAACAAGACCAGAACCCCCCCCCCCCCCCACTACTCTCCTCGATCTGCCAAATACATATCCTTAGAATGCAAGCTTCCTGAGGGCAACGACCACCTTTGATTTTATATTTTTATAGCCAGTATTTGACGCAAAGAAAACCCTTGATAAATATTTATTCATTCTATAGTATATACTGTGCCACGAGGTAACTAAGTGACCACTAGTGAATAGAGCACTAAGACTGGAAGCAGGAGGATCTGAGCTCAAATCTGACCCTACTGTACTTCCTAACTGTATGATTTTGGGTAACTCATTTGAACTCTGTCTACCTCAGTTTCCTTAACTGTAAACTTGGAATAACTAAAGCACCTACAGCAGATTGTTATGAAGATCAAATGAGATAATATTTATAATGGATTATAGCACAGAGTTTGGCACTGATAAAAGCTTATTAAATGTTTATTCCCTTCCCTTCCAAACTAGCCTCTTAATTGCCAAATCACAGAGACCCCATATTTCTTGACAAAGGGAGCAAGAAACAAAGGTAGAATAGCTCCTGCTCACTTTTGTTCCCTTTATATAGTCCTTATAAAGTTTCTTTTAGGTATATCTCCCAACTGGGCTTCTAAAATCAACAACCTCCACATCTCTTCTTCTTAAGGGGGTCATGCTTAAGAAGATGCCTTTCTTGGGTTCATATCTTAGTTCCTTGTGCATTTTCTACTTCATATCATGCTTATTTCTGTGCATATCATATTCCCTTCTTATGAATAATTTCCTTGAAGACAAATACCACCTTATCTTTCATTTCTGAATCCTTAGCATAATAAATTGAATGGCAAGTAGATAGAAAACAAAGCAGAAAAAATCCAGATGAGTTGAAGGCCCATTTCTGGCTCATATGAATATGGAACCCTAGTCAAATCCTTTGCCTAAAAAGTTCAAGAAATCCTAAGACATTAAGTTGAAGAGAAAATATTAATCTAAAGTGAGTTTCTTCCCTTGGGAGGTCACTATACAAGTAAAATTGTATCTGGCCAATCCTCAACAGTTAACATATCTTTATTAAGTACCTACTAAAGCCATTCACTATGCTAAGTGCTTGAAATGCAAAGGAAGAAGTTCAGTCTCTTTTCCCCAACACATTAGAATGTTATTGTTGTTGTTTTTTAACATAGCTGACAGTAAATATTTGTTGATCTAAATTGAATGCTCAGATTATGATAAACAGCCTGGTACAATCTGAAAAATATAAGAGCCAAGAGTTGCTCCAAAATCTTGGGCAAGCTATAGATGAGATAAAAGTTTAGATAAATATTATTTGATAGCAGTAAAGTTTTATTATTATCATAAATTATTCTACTTAACAAAAGTATATCAAATCATTACATTTTGGAATTAAAATAAGTTTTAAAGGTTATCTAATTCAATTCTCAAGTTTTTTGGTCTCAAGACCCCTTTACATTCTTAAAAACAACTGAGCAAAACAAGAGGCTTTTTTAATGTGGGTTATATTTACTGTTACATACTTCATTCGACATTAAAATATCTTAGTGTTTCTATGAATGTAATTTTGACTTCATAGACTCCCTGAAAGGTCTCAAGGTCACACTTTGAGAATCATCAATATAATTCAACAGCTACAATTTAAATAAGAACAAACTCGGCAGTGACAGGTCTAATTAGCTATTGATTGGATTTTGTCTAATTTTATACAGCTAGACTGTAGTAAAGTTGGGTATTGAACTCAGTTCTTTATTTTTTCTCTTTCAACTTCATTATTTTTAAGAGCAACAAATAGCATAATATTAGGTAAATTCCTTCATTTGTTTTCCTACTCACCTTAAGATAATTTGGTATAGGTGGATCAATTCAAGAGAAAGTAGGATTTTAATCCTGCTTCTGATTAAGTTATATGAGACTCAACCTTCTCATCTGTAAAATGAGAATAATAATACCTTGAGTATTTGTCTCTAAGTACTGCTGTGAAGTTCAAATAAGAAATACATGTAAATCATTTTGCAGTACTGAAGGTTCTATACAAATGTCAACTTTTAAAAAATCACAAAAAATATTATTATTCATTAATAATTGTTCCAGTCCAGTAGGATTTATATTTAAATTCTATATTAACTTCAATATTCTAACAGAGAAATTATTTTCACTCAAAGTTAAAATTAAAAGTTAAAAGTGCCATCAATTTAATAGAAGGTATTTTTAATTTAATTCAATAAACATTTATTAAGCCCCTATTATGTGCCATGCACTGTGCTCAGCATTGAAAACACAAAAAAGAAGCATAAAACAGTCCCTGCTCTCCAAGAGCTTATAGTATGATGGGAGAGAAAACAGGCAAATAAATATATGAAAAGCAAGCTATATAGAAGAATAGAGAAAATAATTAAAAGTGAAAGTAGTAGAATTAAGGGGGTTTGGAGAAGGTTTTCTGAAGAAAGTGAGATTTCAATTGACACTTAAAGGAAGTAAAGGTGGTCTATAGTCAGAGGAGGGAGCATTCCAGACATGGTCTTTCAGTCAGAGAAAATTCCCAGTTAGAGAAAATATCCCGGAATAGATAGATGGAATGTCTTGTTTGTGGAACATCTAGGAGGCCAGTGTTGCTGGATCAGGAGAATATGTTGAAGTAAGATGTAAAAGGACTGGAAAGGTAGGAAGGGACTGCGAAGGAGGGTTTTGAATGTCAAACAGAGCATTTTGTATTTGTTCTGAGAAGAAATAGGCAGATAACAAAGAGTAGTAGGGCAACATGAACAGAACTGAGTTTTAAGAAAATCTCCTTAGTGGATGGATAGCAAAATGTTTTGGAGTAGAGAGAGACCTAAGGTAAGCAGTTCTACCAGCAGTAGTAGTAATTCTGCAGTAATCCAGGCTTGAGGTGATTAGTTGGTCTTCCCTAAGTGGTGATGGTATTAGAGAAGGAAAATTCAGGAGCTGTTGCAAGTCAACACATATATTGCTTATTATTGTGCTAAGCACTATATAGCTAATTTCTCATTTGATCTTCATAATAATTCTTTGAGGAAGGTGCTAATATTTTCCTTTTTTTTTTTTTTTAACAGATAAAGAAACTTAAGCAAACATGTCAAGTGACTTGCCCAACATTACACAACTAGTAAGTTTCAAGGCCAAATTTGAGCTCAGGTCTTCTTGCTTAGCCCTCTTATCCCCTACACTTGACTTTGAGTATTTGAAGAGCTGTCACATGTACAGAGGATTATATTTGTTCTATTTGGCCCCAGAAAGCTCAAGCACAACCAGTGGGTGGAATCTATAAAGAAGCAAAATCAAGTTTTTTTGTGTCAGGAAAAATTTCCTAATGATGAGCAATCCCCCAACTTGGAATGGTGGAGTTTCCCCAGGGGCAGGGCCAAGAGACTAATTGAATAAATCTACATAGAATTCATACTTAGACTAATGAAATGACCATGGCCACTCACTCCTTGTTCATCTTTTGTTCTTGAAGAGGCCAATGACATCAGAAGAGTAATGTCTTGACTTGCAAGTGAATTGGATTTAAGTGAGGCAGAACTGTGAAAAGTCATCAGCCCCACTCTCCCCTCCAGAGTTGTCTAATCCAATGGCTAGACCTAGATCAGGAGGACTGGACCTTGCCATTGTCACTCAAAAAGGAAGTAGAGCTTGAGGGTTACAGAAGCTAGATCTTTGAAGTTGATGGGGTGCTTGATATTTCCCCTGGGTCTCTGTTCCTTGAGAAAATTAACATCTCTGTATACCCTGCAACCATAATATAGTGGGCATGTTATCCATGCTTGTTGGATTTATTTTGTTGTTTTTCTCAAATTGAGACATCAATTAATGTGAATTTGTAGTTGTCAGGGGACCTCATGTAGATAAAATCATAATTCTCAAGGTACTTTACAAAGTTAGGGGCATAATACAAATAAATGTAGCATATTCCTTTACTTCTGTCTCAGATTGAGCCTATCCAGCTTCTATGCCTGCATGTAAGTTAATCAGTTTTTCAGAGATTGCAAATTCTAGTGCATATTCAGAAAATATAGTAATCCCTTCCACTTCATGACTTTCCCCATTTCTGTTTCAATACCTCACAGGTTAACAGAAGAAATTAAATGGGAATTTGGGGGAGTTTTGTAGAAACTGCAAACAATCCACGAAAACAACACTGAGACAACACTGAGCCTTATGACCAACAGGTTATCCCAAATTTTACAATAAGATACTGTAAACACTCCATAAAAGAAAAAAGAAAAAAATTCAGACTTCTTCTCTGGTACCAAAGGAGAGCCAAAAAAAATTTCCACAGATTTTCCATATCATGGGAGTACCTTGCCCCTAATCACAGAGATGCAGAAGAAATAACTCCATGCTTTCCTTTATAGACTGAAGGGACCATAGAGTTAGAGGGGAAGGAATCTTAGAGACCAATCTGGGCAGCTAACTCCCTCATTTTGGAAATAAGGAAACTGAGATAGGGAACAATGGGTAGAATGCCACGGTTCGAGTCAGGTTTTTCTGAGTTCAAATCTGACTTCAGACGCTTAACTGTTTCTGACTTTGAACAAGGTACCTAACTGTTTGCCTCAGTTTCTCATTTGTGAAATGTGCTGGAGAAAGAAATGGCAAACCATTCCAATATCTCTGCCAAGAAGAGATTAGGAAATGGAGTCAGGAAGAGTTGGACATGATTGAAAAAAAAGACTAAAGAATAAATTGAGATATAGAGAAATTAAATGATTTTTCCTGAGTCACACAACTAGTATCAGAAATAAGACCAACCCAGGTCTTCTTGACCTCAGTAAGTCCAACAATCTATCTACTATGCCACAATGTCTCTGCATTTCACTTGACGGCAAAAGTACTTATTTTTTTCTATAATGGACATCAGAAATTTGGATATTTTAACTTTTCTTGACTAATCCCCAAGAAGGCTGCTGGTCCCTGAGGCACTGACAATTAACTACATCCCTAGGAACAGAAGGTGATTGGGTGGGTGGAACATTTCTCGATTTAGTTGCAGAAAAAGGCCTGAGAGTTGTAAAAGCTCATTCCGTGTCCTGGTATCTATTTGGTGTATACAGCAGCAACACATTCACAAGGCACTTAAAAGAGGCTGAACTGAAATATTCCATCTGGCTGACTTTACAAGCGCTGAACTAGCATATTCCTGGAACAAGGTACCTATGAAACTGCCAGAGGACAGGGTTTCACTGTAGGATGGCAAAGGACTGAACTCTTCAAGAGAGAATAACATTACCAAAATCCCCAATTACCAGATAATGAGAGATTCTCGACAAGAAACAATAGGAATAGAGTTAAAATAGAATTTCAACACAATAAACTCCACTTTGAGGCCAAGTTTATCCACTCAGGAAAAAAAATCCACACACAATTACCTTGGAAAAGTGGAATATTTTCCCTTATATTATCCCTTCATTAAAAATATTAAATTAAGGAACCAATACTGTTATAAGCTCATTTATAAAGTAAAAATAATGTTAATGTATTTAATGTTAATGTATTTAATGTTAATGCATTTACCTCTGAGCACTACTGGGAGGTGTTAAAATGTTAAGTTTATAAATTGTTCACTGATATTGAACTTGAATTGCAACCTAATGCTTGAGTTGCTACATTTAACATTAAAAGCATGTTATTAATCTTCAATTTAGGATAGAATAATTTTCACTCACCGTGCAGAAAAATTCCAGTTATGATGTGATTTCATTCAGATCAAATTTGCTTTAATTGCAATTCTATTAAATTAGAAATAGGCATTTTATTCTGATATGATGCTTTGATATCCCCAGTTTTAATGCTAATAAAAGCATTATCACCACAGGTGTAAGCTACATTATGCACAATAATTAGGGTTTAAATTAAAGATGTGTCAAGCTACCTAAAAGTAATTTGAGGAACTATTGCAAAAGAAACAAACCAGGAGAAACTTTGGGGATAATATAAGTTTTGGGTTCCCCATACCACTGTCAGCACTTTTGTCTTTTTTAAAGAAACTATAAATCCAAAAGAAAACAAGGTAGAAAGACCTAGGTTTACCATGAAGGCCACAATGCCTAATTTGAACAAATGTTAGAAAGACAATTTATCTGTAATTGTTTTTACATTACCTCTTTTCCAAATAAATCTATCTACTCTCTTCCCCAGAGAATTATCCTTTATAACAAAGAATATTTAAAAAGAGAATGAGATAGCTATTCAGTAAAAACTAAACAGCACATTAGTTAAGTTAGGAAGTATATACAATTTTCCAAACCCAAAGTCCCCTACTTTAATAAAGGGAGGAAGGCACAGTTATCTCTCCAGAGATGTTTGATTCCAATAATTATACAGCATCCAGTTTGCTTTCTCTATTCTTTCATTTATATTGCTATATCATGTAAAGTGTCTTCCTAGTTCTGCTTTCTTTACTTTGCATCAGTTTATATATTTCTTCCTCAGCTTTTCTCTATTCTTCATATTCATTCTTTCTCAAAAAGAATGTTATTTTTCATCAGTTCAAACTGTTTTCCCTTTATTAAAGTCAATAAAGTTGGCCTTATATAAACTGTATAAAGGAAACTATGTTCAAATAATATATTATTTTATCATCTGCTTCTTCAGGTAAATGTGCATAATCAAGTAGCATTACTAACAAATCATTAGTAAACTTACCCACAAGAATTCGTGCTTCATTTAGGCTGAGTTTCTCTGGAGAAGACAATCTCAATTCATCTAAAGTTGGTCAAAATTCCTGAATAATGCATAGGTAATTTCCTTATGAGCTCTTACTTTGTCTTTTCATCCTCTAGAATGTAGACTAACAAAATCACCTAATTGTATTTATGCCCTTAAATGTACTTAAGTGATTGTGATTCTATAACCAAGTCATAGCCAACTAGTGGGTCCATCCTTTTTCAGAATATCAGAATATTCAGATATCAAAATCTGGGATTATTAAATAATGTCACCCAACAAATATCAAGTTTCAGATGACCCAAGTGAATAGAAGCAAACTGACTGGACAACTGGGACAGGGGAAGAGACTAGCTGAGTTAGGCAACAGGAGAAATAACCTAAGCACTTTCAAAGTATTGCAATTATGGAACGCAGTCCCCAGCAGGGTGACAGTCGTGGCTGAAGAGAGTGAGAAGAAAGACTGATTGACAAGTCAGGAGAATAGGACAGAAATAGGTATGTAGATAATCAGGAAACTATTTCTAATGGGTATAGCATCATGTACTCAGGTAGCACCTAGGCAGCTAGTTACAATGCCAGACTGGAAGAATTGAGTACAAATCCTGAGCAAGTTACTTAACCTTGTTTGCTTTGATTTCTCATCTGTAAAAATGAGCTGGAAAAGAAAATGGCAAATCTCTACAATACCTTTGCTAAGAAAATCCCAAAGGGTGTCATGAAGAGTCAAATTACTGAAATAATTCAACAATAAAATACCATGTAGGCAGTTCAAATCAGAAGGCCCACTAAGAATCTCAAGTTTCCTCATTTCAGGCAAGTTGCTTGTCTCCTTCAGCCTCAGTTTTCTTGTTTGTAAAATGTATAAAATGCTTGCTTTCTTCCCTTGTAGATTTGTTGTTGGAATCAAGAGAGATGATATATATAAAAGCATCTTCTAACTGTGAAGTAATATACACACACACATACTAACTATTCTATATGTATGTATATGTGTATATGTATTTGTATATATATTCTAACTATATACATAATATATACATAATTCTCTCTATATATGTTCTACCTATTAATATATTAATCAATTAACATATCAAATATCAGTATATATAGTACATATATTCTAACGTGATATATATATATATATACAAACATATGTACATTTGTGTATGTATATATTCTAACTATTGCAATTTGGTTCTATTTTTACCAATATGAAAGAGTCCAAAGAGCCAAAATTATTATTTTACTTTGGTTCCCTAGCCCTATAACAGAACAGGTTTTCCATATCTATTTATGATTTTTTCATGTTTAAAATAAAACATGTTATTAGATGGATAGCTAAGATGAGGCAAAATAGTGCAGTGGAAAAAAATACAGGTATTGTCATCAATGAACCTAGATTCAAATCTTGCTTCTGTTTATTAATACCAGTGTGACTTTGGGCAAGTTGTTCACTCTCTCTGAGCTGTTTTCTCACTTATACAATGAAGGTCTTAGAATATATGTTCTTCAGGATCTCTTATACCTCAAAATTTTGAGCTACTGACCTCATGGTGATCTTCATATTAATGATCAGTAGGTAAACACGAGTTATTAAATTTTTTTATTATTTCTGTCAAACATCAAGAGCCAAAAGATTCATTTCAATTCAACCAACATTTTGTTGTATCTACCATGTAAAAAAAATAAGCATCCCAGCTTTCAAAATTTTTACAGTCTAATACACTTAATGATTCTCATTCTATTAGGAAGAACATATTGAACTCCAGGATAAATAAAGAATGGACAACATTTTTAGGACGATTTTAAAATGCATCTGACAATTCTCTGATTTATCTTCATTTCAGTATTATTACTAAGAATTCAGAAATCCAGCACTTTAAAACATTTTTTTAAAACTTTGTTTAATGTGCATTATATATAATTTACTACTCTGGTGAAATGGCAGCCCAAACAGTAGTCAGAATTTATTATTCTTCAAGGCTCTTCTGTCCTTTCCACTTTAAATGTCTGATTCTCAATGGACTTTGTGAATATTCTGGATGGGACTTTTAGGCTATCTCTTGATAGTACTCAAACAGCCAGATGAGAGGTGAAAAATTCAATCAATCAACTATAGTGCTTAGTTAACCTGACACTAAACTGGCAGTTGGATTTTCCCCCCACTGAATTAATTGACTTTTGGACTGATTTTAATTACTTGACTATGTAGACATTTCTTTAATTTAAGAAATTAATGATAGAGTTGGGATAAGAACCCAAATTTTCTGTTGTCTAGTCTAGGGTTTTTCCCAATATATTTAGCATATCAGTTAGAAATTCCAGTTTAAACCTCACTTGCTTATTGTTTAGGTTTTGGTGACTCAGAGTGTAAATAACAATTTTTTTCTGTTCTGACCAGAAACTTTGAGAATCTTCCCCTCCCAAATTGATTATTTTATGAAGCCAAACTAAGTCATCTTTTGCCTCATTTTTACCCCCTTAATTATTGAATAAGGATTTCCTCAGAAAAACTGAAATATGGCAAAGACCTTAGCCTAAAAAGACCAAGGTCTATCACTGCATCTGGAACCATCATTCATTGTGTTGATCTCTGTCCTGCCACTGACTTCTGATGACTCCACAGGTGTGAGTGAGATGGATGGCTTTGCACACTCTGCCGCAACTCACACAAATCAAGACATCATCCTCATGATGCCATTGGTCCTCTTCAAGAATGAAGGATGAACAACAGTTGTTCAATAAATATTTGTTAATGATCAGGATAAGGCAGTTGAGTTGAAAAGAGCATGTCCATGGTCAAAGGGGAAGCATCTACAATACTGATAGAATACTTCCTTCTTTTGCCCATGATTGATGTCAAGCCCAGGCATGGTATAGCTATAGATGAATCCAAAGTCTCCTTAAAGAGATGTTAGAATATCTAACTTTCTTTAAAGCACTTAATTGCACTTCCCATAGAGGGCCTTTATGTGGAAGTAGTATCCCCCAAAAAATCCCCCCAAACATTATGTTGTGCTTACTTTCTCTCTTTTTATATATTCTTCTAAATACACATTGTTTCCCCTTATACTTGTGAGCAGAGACAATTTCACTTTTCATCTTTAAAACCACAGTTCCTAGAAAGTGCCTGGCACATAGTAGGTATTCACTAAAGGTACTTTGAAGTAAATAGAATTCAAGAATCATACCTTTAACAAGGTCTTAACATTCCAGCTGCATCATAAATAAGACCAAAGCACTCATGTCCAATTTAGGAGGGTTACTGGATAAGGATATTTTCCCACCATTTCAATCAGCTAACCTCTATCTTCTGCCATTGCATTCAAGTACATACTCACAGTCCCAAGTGCAGACCTGTCAGTTCTCTCCTTAGGTTCATTGCTTCAGAATTAGAAGGTGATAGTTAGATATGTTTCTGAGTCAAATTAGACTTGACTTGGATTATATTTTTGCCACAGGAGCAAACCATCTATATCATAATGCTCATTGACCAGAGTTTCAGTTGAAGAACAGCTGCAGTTTCAAATGACTGCATTACTAAAATAAAGGTATGCTAATGTTTCACTACAAAACAAAGCCCTCACAGATATGCTGCTTTGAATAAAATGTTACTGCAGTTTGAATAGTATTATGTTGCAAAAAAAAAAGAACAAATAAAATGCAGATTTGTTTCAGCTTTATTCCATCTTAACTGCAGTTCTTCCTAACAGTTTAATGCGCACCCACTACAGTTTCCCAGTGCAATGTGGTAGGTTTTATGCAGTTAAAATTGGTTTTATATAAAAAGGAAATGCCACTAGCATTGCAAAAATTGTTGCTGCTACTCTTTTTCACTCTCCAGCATTTAGTTGTGTAGTGTGAGCATTCTGAACCAAGATCTATTTGTTGGCTTCACAATCTCAGCTCTAAACGACCATGGTAAGGATCATACTAAGAAATACACACACAGCAGCTTATATAACTCCATAAATTAAATATGAAGACAATCTGTGCTTTCAAAAAATCAGAGAAAATCAAAGCCCTGAACATTTTTTTTCCTTATTCTGCTTGGAGACTTCAGTGAAAGGACATACAAGCATCAGCACTCTTGAAGCCTTACACAATTCTCATTTATTTGAAATTTTTTACATCATTGTGAACACAAGTTGTTAATTGCAATTTGCCTGAATAGCTTTTAGTGTTGTTTCAGGACACCGAAAGACAGATCAGACCCCCAAAATTGAAATAATACACTGAGAACATAAGTGTATGTATGTATTAGCTGAAATTTTATCTTTTTTTTTTTTTGGTATTTTTTCAAATGTACTTCATTATGCCTATTTCGCATGCACTAAATTGAAAAAGTCTAGGTAAGCAGATGAGGTGATGATATCATTGACAAGCATTTACTGAAAGTCCCCCCCAAAATACACCATATTTCATAGAAATGATACTGACCTACCAATAGAATGAATTTTTATAATATTAGCTTAATAATAATATTTTGTGACTAATAGCATGTATATTTGCAAAATGGCTAGCTTTGTTGTAGAGATCTGAGATTTCGATTTGGATGGGAAAAACTCTGACTGTGTCTTTCTCCAAAAGTAGATGAGCTTTTATAACTTGTAGCCAATCAAGCTACAAACATTTATTATGCACCCACTATTTGCTAGGTAATGCTAAATCCTGGGGACAAGGGGGGAAAAAAAAGCAAAAGTCAATCCCTACCCTCAAGGAGTTTACTATCTAATGGATTAGAGAACTGTTTAGGGACACTAAAATGTTAAGTAAGTTGCTAACAACCTGTCTAACAGAGGCAGGATTCAAATCCGTCTTCCTGATTACAAATTTAGCACTCTATCCACTATGATGTCATGATTGCCTCTCATGGCCAACATAGTGAAGCTTAAATGATTCCAGTAAGAATAGAAACTGAATTATCTGACAGGATCCTCTGGCCAAAAATTTCCTGCTTCTTTTAACACAAGAATAACTAAGAAAATAATGAAAGATTGACAAGGACTTAACTGTCACAGACCTTGTTTGTGATACAAACTCATCATCACATAGTTAAGTATTATCTGTGCCCAAATCCTTAGGCAATTTGGAATATGGTCAATAGCACAAGACTTCTCATCCAACACATATACCACAGGGAATCCATACATGAGGAAGTCTCCTGAAAACAGCAAATCATTAGAGCAATACTGATGTGCCATAAGGAAGGCTTCTCTTTTTGATTTCTTCCTAATACACAAAGCTGTGCAAATGCAGGATAATAAGCTACTCTAAACACCAGTCCGAAGATTCAGTGCTTCTCTAATTTTTTAAAATAATATATTTAGAAAGCCTGAGAGTTCAGGGGAGAGGCTAGTGTCCTCGTTCAGACTATTGGCCACAGCTGCTCCCTCCCTGCT